>NC_057812.1:602320510-602322867 GCF_018294505.1 Triticum aestivum
TGCGCCAAGTACCATTTTTCTTAAGTACCAACACCGGGTTAGCCAACCATTCAGGACAAAAACTTCAACGATGAACCCAGCCGCCAAGAGCCGGGTCATTTCTTCACCAATGGCCTTATGCCTCTCTTCATTAAAGCAACGAAGGAATTGCTTAACCGGTTTAAACTTTGGATCAATATTGAGAGTGTGCTCAGCGAGTTCCGTCGGTACACCTGGCATGTTTGAAGGCTTCCATGCAAAGATGTCTCGGTTCTCACGGATGAACTCGATGATCGCGCTTTCCTATTTCGGATCCAGATTAGCACTGATGCTTGATACATCTCCATCGTATCTACTTTTCCAAACACTTTTGCCCTTGTTTTGGACTCTAACTTGCATGATTTGAATGGAACTAACCCGGACTGACGCTGTTTTCAGCAGAATTGCCATGCAGTTATTTTTGTGCAGAAATAAAAGTTCTCGGAATGACCTGATAATCAACGGAGAATATTTTTGGAATATATAAAAAATACTGGCAAGAGAATCAAGGCCAGGGGGCCATACCCTGTCCATGAGGGTGGGGGCGCGGCCCCTTGCCTCGTGGGCCCCCTAGTGCTCCACCGACCTCAACTCCAACTCTATATATTCACGTTCAGGGAGAAAAAAAATCATAGAGAAGGATTCATCGTGTTTTACGATACGGAGCCGCCGCCAAGCCCTAATATCTCTTGGGAGGGCTGATCTGGAGTCCGTTCGGGGCTCCGGAGAGGGGAATCCATCGCCATCATCATCATCAACCTTCCTCTATCACCAATTTCATGATGCTCACCGCCGTGCGTGAGTAATTCCATCGTATTCTTACTGGACGGTGATGGGTTGGATGAGATTTATCATGTAATCGAGTTAGTTTTGTTTCGGTTTGATCCCTAGTATCTATTATGTTCCGAGATTGATGTTGCTATGACTTTGCTATGCTTAATGCTTGTCACTAGGGCCTAAGTGCCATGATTTCAGATCTGAATCTATTATGTTTTTATTAATATATGTGAGTTCTTGATCTTATCTTGCAAGTCTATAGTCACCTATTATGTGTTATGATCCGTTAACCCCGAAGTGACAATAATCGGGATACTTACCGGTGATGACCATATTTTGAGGAGTTCATGTATTCACTAAGTGTTAATGCTTTGGTCCGGCACTCTATTAAAAGGAGGCCTTAATATCCCTTAGTTTCCAATAGGACCTCACTGCCACGGGAGGGTAGGACAAAAGATGTCATGCAAGTTCTTTTCCATAAGCATGTATGACAATATTCGGAATACATGCCTACATTACATTGATGAACTGGAGCTAGTTCTGTGTCACCCTATGTTATAACTGTTGCATGAGGAATCACATCCGACATAATTATCCATTACTTATCCATTGCCTACGAGCTTTTCAAATATTGATCTTTGCTTATTTACTTTTCCGTTGCCACTGTTACAATTACTACAAAACTACTACTATTACCTTTGCCACCGTTACCACTACTATCATATTACTTTTCTACTAAATACTTTGCCGCAGATATTAAGTCTTTCAGGTGCGGTTGAATTGACAACTCAAATGTTAATACTTGAGAATATTCTTTGGCTCCCCTTGTGTCGAATCAATAAATTTGGGTTGAATACTCTACCCACGAAAACTGTTGCGATCCCCTATACTTGTGGGTTATCAAGACTATTTTCTGGCGCCGTTGCCGGGGAGCATAGCTCTATTCTTTGGGTCACTTGGGATTTATATCTGTTGATCACTATGAAGAACTTGAAAGATGAAAGAACCAAGATTTTTCCCTCAACTACGAGGGGAGGTAAGGAACTGCCATCTAGCTCTGCACTTGATTCACCTTCTGTTTTGAGTAAACTTGCAACCCCTACTCCTGCTATTCATTCTGATATGTCACATGTTATTGATGATGCCACTTCTGCTCTGCATGATACTTATGATGAAACTACTTCTATGCTTGATACTACTGTACCATTAGGTGAATACCTTGATGAACAACTTGCTAGGGTTAGAGAGAATGAAATTATTGAAACTAATAATATTGATGAAAGTGATGATGAAGATTCTCTCCCTAGATATGAATTGCCTGTTGTGCCTGAGGGTTTGTTATGGATGAAGATACTGCTAGAGACTTCTTAGCTTGCAATGATAGATATGATCTTAAGAAACTGTTAGCTAAGCTGAAAAAAAAATCTTTGAATGCTAGAATGAAATATGACCCTGCTTTTGCTACTTCACCTATGTGTATTTCTAATAAGGATTATGATTTCTCTATCGATCCTGAGTTAATTACTTTGGTGGAATCTGATCGTTCTTATGGCTATGAATCT
>NC_057812.1:602323366-602324997 GCF_018294505.1 Triticum aestivum
AACCCCTCTGAAGCTACCACATAGATGCGTTGGCCTCGCGACTAAGTCCTGACACTAAGGACATCTGCCGTGACAATTTTACAACAGTTGGCGCCCACCGTGGGGTTCGCACACGGTGGTATTGAGTTCTTGGAGGGATCTCTCATATGGATCGAGAAGCTCACGGTTGACTAGATAAAGAAGAAGAAAAGGCTCACAGGATAACCCGGCATAACATAACTTTGGGCAGAGCTGGTAAAGTTCATCATTGAGTCGGGATTAAATTTTTGAGTGGGTAGCACAAGGTTAAAGTTCAAGAAGAATTAGGATCGCTGGGCTTATGTGTGTTCGCTGCCACCGTCCTACGATCCACCGAGACCAACAGGTGTTTGTTCCCTATACAATTAAGATATCTAAGCCAAGTCGATCTTGAGGTTTTGCTGGAAGGCGCCAGGAGCAAAGACCAAGACCAAAAGAGATGAGATCAGACAAAAACCGACAGTGACCTGGACCTCGTTTCGGCCTTGTTTTTTTGCTGCATCGTGGACAGCTCTCAGCAGCCTCAAATACTGGGTTGGCTAATATTATTAAATTAGATCTGAGGCGAACTGCGGTCCGAGCAACACAGGGATCAGTCTGGTCTGATTTTATTAAACTAGATTTACCTTGTTCTCATCTGGACTGAGGGTCACACGGAAGATGCTGGTCCTCTGGACCGACCCGTACAAGAATCCAGTCGCCAGGGCCTTTTCTTTTTTCCTTGGTGCTACCGATGATACATCTCCTAATTGGAAGGATCGCTGCTACATCCGTTTGAAAGAGTCAAAGGTCATCATTAGAGAAAGTCCTAAAAAACATCCAATGGAAATCATGCCTTATCATGAGGCTCAAGCATACAAGTCAAGGAAAGAAAGAAGGGAACGGCCTTGACCCGGCTTCAGGATTCGGTCACGACCCAAACTATGATTGGTTGCCGAGTCGTCCGCAGCGTGCAAGTCGTTGTCGAGATTACCAAGCCGTCGAGACAGTTAATTTCTACTGCGATACACTGTTTTGCTGATTTAAAATCCCCAGGCGTCAACTCACAAGCTGCTGGTGCTACGACATTTTGGGTAAAGGCTAAGGATGATTTCATCAACCACAAGTACTACTTGGTGCTCACGAGGAGTACTAGTACTAGTTGACTAATCTGGTATTAATTGCTGTGAACTGCTACGGCCACTCCACGATACTACGAGGTTCTATCCTTCTTATATATTTTATTAGCACATGTTATTTTTATCAAAAAAAAATTATTCTGGTCTGTTGTATTTTTTTGCAGGACTATTGTTTATTACAAAAGGTGTCGCACAAGAGGCGCGCACTAGCATTATTTTTGCACTAGCACCTCCCCGTGCCGCGCTGCTTGACGAGTACATGCGCAGGTTGCCGCTCCTGCTACATCAACATGACGTGGCTGATTCAGCCGTCCGCACGACTTACCGCGCCTGTGATTGACACGCCCGTCCGCATGGCTTACCGCGCCTGCGATTGATTTGCCGTTCGCGCGGTTTACCGCGCCTGCGATTCATTCGTCGTCTGCACCGGCTTATATGCCACAGCCGACTCTCCCCGTCCGCACCGGCTTACACGACACGGCCAACTCATCTGTC
>NC_057812.1:602325099-602325497 GCF_018294505.1 Triticum aestivum
GAGCCGCCTCTGATGCTGCAGTCGTTTTACTGTCCGCCCTGTGGTCCGGCCTATTCAAAGTGCCGGGTTGACTAACGGACTTTACGCACAGATCATCTGTCATTCACAAACATCAGGTGATATCCATCTAAATTTGTCTTATTAACACTTATTGTTTTTTTGTAAAGAACAATTACTCTGCCCTTGTAATATTTTTACACAGGACAATTTTTTATGCTATTATACCACGGATAAGGAGTGCATGCACTAGCATTCGTCCATGCCACGCTGCTTGACAGACATGCGTGCAAGCCGCCATTCCCATGGTCCAGTCCGCATCAACTCGTCAGGACCGTGTGAATTGCCCAAAAAACCACGAACAGGCCGCCATCCCCGCAGTCCGGTCTACATCAACATAC
>NC_057812.1:602325931-602329131 GCF_018294505.1 Triticum aestivum
ACCGACTCGCTTGTCCGTGCCGGCTTACAACGTCGGTGCCGACTCTCCTTGTCCACACCGGCTTACAACGCCGCGGTCGATTCATCTGTCTGCTCGCATGGCCGACTCGCCCATGATTGATTTCAGCTTCACCGTGGTGATCATCAACTCCGCGGTGTATATTTTCTGGCCTAACATATCAGGTGAAATCCATCCATTATATTTTTACATTATACATTGCTTTCTTTAAAAGAGAAATTACTATGGCTTGCAAGTTTTCCAATGCAGGACAAATTGTCTACTACAAAAAGGGGTTATTATATCATTGCACTGTTGAAGGACTCATACCGGTTTATATCACGGTCAAATATGGAGAGTCTCAAGCCAACTCCTCGAGTAGTCTTAAGACTTGGGGGCTACAATGACATGACTCGGGAACTCCGGGTTATTGGAGGGAATGATAACCTGGTTTCGGAGGACACCGCCACATTGATGAAAATTTAAAGACCGTCAGAAAATTGTCGGTTCAAAATAAAGATTCCAATTTAAAATCCGGTTCAAGAGACATCTCTCTCCTGTAAAGCTTTGAAGCTCTCAAATCTGGTTCAACCATCCGGCTCAAGGTAAATTTGTCTCTTACAAAGCTTTTAAGCTCTCAATTCCGGTTCAAACATCCGGCTCAAGGACAATCTATCTCCCACAAAGTTTTGAAAGCTTTCAAATCCGGTTCAAAGTTTCGGTTCAAAAAGAATTAATCTCTCGCAAGATTCGAGTTCTCAGAAAAATTAAAGGTTGCCAAAGAGAACTTGCTGCCATGATGTGCGGTTCAAACATGGATATCCTGCCTTACGGCTTACCTTATTATGGTCACTTGGGGGCTTCCTATTCAAACATAGGTCGTGTTTGAACCAAAGAGAACATAGCTGTCGTAACCCTTTTGATCGGTGCAAAGCCAAACTCACTAGGGGTCTTCTTGATCTTATCCGAATCATAGCTTAACCCCTTTTGGGTCCGACTTGGATCGTATTTGAATCAGGGTCGTTAAAAACCTCTTAAGGTCATTTGGGGGCTTCCTGTTCAAACATAGGTCGTATTCGAACCAAAGAGAACATAACTGTCGGTACCCGCTTGATCAGCGCAACGCCAAAGCCACTAGGGGCTACATGATCATATTCGAATCCTAGCTTAACCCCTTTGGAATGGTTTACTGATCGTATTCGAATCAGAAACCTCGATTTTTATTTGGTTTAAGATTTTGCAAACAATCTTTTGGGTTTTGAAACTTTTTGCTCATATCTGAAGCATATATATGTGGTTTCTATTAACCCACCCTGGCTTTCGACGAACAAGTCGCCATCATATGACAATATTAATACTTGGAAGGTTTGACTTCTTAGTTTTGGGTTATCACCCTTACTGCACATGTCACATAGACCGACAGTGCAAATTCAATATCACAGGATAAGACTACATTTGGGTGGTTACCCGCCCTGGCTTTTGACATTAAGTCACCAGGGCGTATGTTGTTTAAACTCTGTGCAGGATTTGTAGAACCGTGCCTTATATAAATGCTTAAGTCCAAGCTCATCATTAAAATTGATGCTTCAGAATGATCATCCGTGCTGGATTTTCTCAAAGGCTATAAATAGCCAGGTTATAAAAATTCCGGCTTACAATGGAGGCGTATTAAATCGCCATCGGCCAAGAGCCGCCGGGTATCTAAAACTCCAGATTTACTTGAAAACAGATAAGGTACTTGAATCTTTAAATAGCCAAACTTGGCTGGATTTTCATTATGATATTGAATGATTGAGGTTTTCAAACCGGGTTATTCAAATCTTTAAATAGCCAAACTTGGCTGAATTTTCATTATGATATTGAATGATTGAAGTTTTCAAACCGAGTTATTCAAATCTTTAATAGCCAACATGGCTGGATATTTATTATGGTTATTAGTAACTAATATTATGATTGAGGTTTTCAAAGTCGCTTCAGCGCAATGGCTAGTATTTTATCAATGGATATGATTTATTCTACAATGAAAGGAATAGTCCCGAGTCGCTGCAGGCTTACAACCCGACACTTGGGGGCTACATTATTCAAATTGAGATTACATCGAATATGCAAAGTCCCATGTTACTGCCAGCATGCACCATGGCACTTGGGGGCTAATGAAAGTCATTTTTACTAGCCTTCTTGAAGATCCGACTCATCACTTCATAATGAGCCGGCCCTTGGGGGCTACCAATTGCTCCTGTCAACAATTCAGGGTACACAAGCTTCAGCCCGTTATATTGAAAGATTCACTATTCAGTTAGTAGAGTACAAAGCTCTTAACCTTGTGGACGTGGGTTCAAGCCCCATGGTGGAGATCATATTATATGATGTTATTATCAATAAATTATATACAAAGTCCCAACTCAGTATTATCTTACTAAGCTGTCCCTTGGGGGCTACATGTTGCTGTTCAAGTTTACATGGTTATATCTACAAAGTCCCTGCTCATTATTGCATAATGACCCGACCCTTGGGGGCTACACTGGTTGAAGTTTTCATGAGCATAAGGTAATTACAAGTCCCAGGTTGCTGCAAGCATGACAACCCGACACTTGGGGGCTACAGGTGATATGCATATAAGGGAGAAAAAAATCTTCAAATTCTCAGTTTGGAGTAGACCAGATTAACCCGGTGTCTGCAACAATCATGACCCGACATCATTTATTTATAAACCGACAATTTTGGCAATCATAAATCGGCAAGATCTACATCTTTAAGCCGGCTGAATATACGTTGAATATTTCAAGACCAATATTTTTGTCAAGTGAGAGCATTGACGGCCGATTCAAATGGATTATTTCTTAAAATATTTCTCTACAAGAGCCAATGTCAGCAAATTGGTTATGAAGCTGGCCTATTGACCCGGATTTTTTAGAAGAAGTGCCTGGATTTTATGCATTGACAAGGTTTGGACATATCCGTTAAAAGAGTTTTGCTATAAGATCTTGAGTATGCATCCAGGAGGAAATGACAAGGACTTAAAGATGATCAGGTGCCGGTTCAAGAAAATATTTAACCAGGATCACAACCTATCAAGTTTGTTCTTGTGTTTATTTTACAGGATTAGTTTAACATGGATAAATCCAAATTAAACTGGGGGCTAATATCGGGGATATACCCTGCGGTATGACCCGGCCGGACTTGGGGTTTTCATTGGTAACCCG
>NC_057812.1:602329465-602329989 GCF_018294505.1 Triticum aestivum
GGTTATTACCGGATGATGTTTCCCGGGGCTCGATGCTGTCTAAATCCTTGTCTTATGTTGTGTCTCTCAATTCTGCTCAACCCCTCTCAAGCTACCACATATATGCATTGGCCTCGCGACTAAGTCCTGACACTAAGGACATCTGCCGTGACAATTCCACGACACTTGATATCTTTTATAATGGACTAACTGATGCTTCCAGAGACCACCTGGATAGTTGTGCTGGTTGTGTTTTCAGGGAAAGAACTATTAATCAAGCTGAATTGCTATTGATTAATACGTTGAGTAATGAAAATGATTGGACACTTCCTGAACCAACTCCTAAGCCAACTCTGAAGAAAAGGGGTATTCTATTTCTCAGTACTGAAGATATTTAAGAGGCAAAGAAATCTATGAAAGAAAAAGGTATTAAACTGAAGATGTTAAGAATTGACCACCTATTGAAGAAATACATGGTCTTGATAACCCGACACAGGTAGTAAAGGTAAATTCTCTCTATAGATTTGATGAAGGTGATATTCCTC
>NC_057812.1:602330576-602355683 GCF_018294505.1 Triticum aestivum
AAGTACTTAAAGCTCAGAATAATTTGCTCAATGAATTAAATAATAAGAAACATGATATTGTTGTTAGAGTTGTGACTAGAGGGGCTAAAATGACTCAGGAACCTTTGTATCCTGAGGGCCACCCTAAGAGAATTGAGCAAGATTCTCAGAGAACTAATGTTGATGCACCTAGTTCTTCTAAGAAGAAGAAAATGAAAAATGATAGGTTGTTGCATGCTTCTAGTGAACCTGTTGTTGATACACCTAAGAATCCCAATGATATTTCAATTTCTGATGCTGAAACACAATCTGGTAATGAACATGAACCTAGTGATAATATTAATGATGATGTTCATGTTGATGCTCAACATAGTAATAACAATGATGTAGAGATTGAACCTGATGTTGATCTTGATATATAACCCACAATCAAAGAATCAACGTTATGATAAGAGGGACTTTGTTGCTAGGAAGCACGGTAAAGAAAGAGAACCATGGGTTCAGAAACCCATGCTTTTTCCTCCTAAACCATCCAAGAAAAAGGATGATGAGGATTTTGAGAGCTTTGCTGAAATGATTAGACCTATCTTTTTGCGTAGGCGTTTGACTGATATGCTTAAAATTAATCCTTATGCTAAGTACATGAAGGATATTGTTACTAATAAAAGAAAGATACCAGAAGCTGAAATTTCCACCATGCTTGCTAATTATAATTTTAAAGGTGGAATACCAAAGAAACTAGGAGATCCTGGAGTACCAACTATACCATGCTCCATTAAGAGAAACTATGTTAAAACTGCTTTATGTGATCTCGGAGCCGCTGTTAGTGTTATGCCTCGCTCTTTATATCATAGACTTGATTTGAATAAGTTGACACCTACTGAAATATCTTTGCAAATGGCCGATAAATCAACTACTATACCTGTCGGTATTTGTGAGGATGTGCCCGTCGTGGTTGCAAACGTTACTATTTTGACGGGCTTTGATATTCTTGATATTCCCAAGGACGATAGTATGTCCATTATTATTGGAAGACCCTTTTTGAATACTGTAGGGGCTGTTATTGATTGCCACAAAGGCAATGCCACTTTTCATGTTAATGGTAATGAGCATACGGTACACTTTCCGAGGAAACAACCTCAAGTCCACAGTATCAATTCTATTGGAAAAATTCCAACAATTACTATTGGAGGTTTTGAATTTCCTCTTCCTACTGTCAAGAAGAAATATGATATTCTTATTGTTGGGGACGTGCATATCCCCATTGAGGTAACCTAGTGTTATTCGAAATTTCTCCAGTTTCATGCGAATCAGAATGAGTTTGTTAACAAGACTTGATCAACCTTGTTAGTGGATTCCTTTTGATGAGCATGAGATGGATGAAGTTAGAAAGCACAACTATCTGTACCCCCCTTTTACTTTCTGTTATTTAGATTAAATAAAGCAAAAATAGTATTTTCTGTCTGTTTTCTGAATCATCCTTGCAATAAAAAATACCCCGAAAATAAAAGTTCTCCAAATGTCCCAAAAATGAAATGTGATTTTTTTGTAGAATATTTAAGAATATCTGGCACTGAGAACACACTAGAGGGGGCAACCACCTGGCCACGAGGATGCAGGGCGTGCCCCCCGCCTCATGGGCCCCTCATGGCCCCCCTCCACTTATTCCAGCACCCACACACTTCTTCTTCATCTAGAAAAAATCACCCACCAGCTCAAACCTGAGTTCTAGCTCATCTTGCTGCCATTTTCGATCTCCTTGCTCAAAGCTCCATTCACAAAACTGCTTTGGGGGATTGTTCTTCGGTATGTGACTCCTCCATTGGTCCAATTAGTTTTTGTTCTAGTGCTTTATTTATTGCAAATTTTTTCTGCTTAGGTGACCCTGTTCTTGAGCTTGCATGTCAAATTTATTTCGTCAAAAGTAGTTTTAATGCATAATATGGCCTCTAGGCACTAGTGGGAGTAGTTGCTATCAATCTTGTTGAGTTTGGTTCACTTTTATTTCGAGTTACTAAAAATTTCAGAATTTTTTCCAGAGGAAATGATGAAGAGATTGTTGAGGGGCTCTTCGAGCCGGAGCTCAAAGGATAAGCAAAGTGAAGAGAATAAGAAGCCCAAATATAATCTCCCTCGCACTGCGGAGGTTCGGCCGTGTGAATGGCCTTGTGATGAATTCTTGAGAGCAGCCGGGATTCATGATGACTTTTACTATTTGGCTGAGAATGCTGGCCTCACTAACTTCCTCCACGACCATCTCGAACAATATCTCCTACTCACTAATATTTTTGTGAAAAATTTTCATTTCCATGCTAGGAGGTCGCCACCTTCTGTGGATTTTTATTTGTATGATGAGTATAAGGAGATGTCACTTTATGACTTTTGTGTAGTTTGCAAGTTTCCCTTTGAGGGCAACATAGAGGAACCACATCGTAATGATGCGGAAGGGTTTATTGATATGATTGTTGTAGGGGAAACGAGGAAAGTTTCCGATGCAAGAATTACTAGCATACATTTTTCTGTTTTACGTTACTTTGCAATATTTGCTAGTAGATGCTTAATTGGTCACGGGAACAGTTGAAACCTTAGTGCCCCTGATATTGTTATTTTGTTCCTTGCTTTGTTTCGTGATACCACTTTTAGTTTAGGCGCTATTGTTCCTAAGCGGTTAAATCTGAACCATACGAAGGGTCCCATCTTTGGAGGCATCTTTGCTTTGCGATTTGCTGCACACTTTAACATACCTATTAGGCATTATGAGAAAGAGGAAAAGTTGCTGCCTCCTATTTTTCTAGATTATAAGAGTATGGTAGAACATGATTTTATTGTTAAGAATAAGAAGTAGATGCTTAACTATAGACTGATATTTGATAAAAATTACTTTGAGACTATTACCTTGCCTGCTCCCTCTTTTTTCAACATATTTTTAGGCACGTACCTTGTTTTGCCGGAGGCCGTTCATGCACACCGGAGCCTGACATCAACTCCAGAGCCTGAGCCGAAGCGACCACTTGATCATGACCGTCAGTCTGTTTATCAGTGGGATCCGAAGGAGATCGCTAACCAGTGGCACCCTGAGGATCCTCCTCAGTACACTGGAGAGGACCATTTTGATCCATAGGCATAGACCAACTTAGGCCAAAATCCTAAGCTTGGGGGAGTACGTACTTCTCACCGACATTGCATTCATGTTCACACACTCATGCCAGTTGTCGATGCTCATACTTTTTAATTGTATCATCCATGCTAGTTTATTTTCTGTTTTAAGCTTTCTTCTTGTGTGTTTGAAAAACCTTAAGAAAAATCAAAAAATTTAGTTGTAGCTTTTAGCTAGTTTACTTTCCATGCCTGTAGTAGCAATAATTAAAAAGAAAACCCAAAAATATTTCTCGTTCTTCTTTTGCTTGTTGGGAGCTTTCCAATGTAAATAGTTTTGTTTCTTTTCTTTTCTTTGGGGGTCGAGAGGAGAAGATCATGATGAAAATGTTGAAGTGGCTCTCATATGCATTGTTGTTGATCTAACCAAGAGCCCATATTACCTTGTCTTCTCCTGTATATTGAATGCTTGCATATTCCAGCTTAGTCCAATGCACGTGCACTATTATTATTATCCACACCGTTCGGTCGTGCAAGTGAAAGGAAATAATGACGATATATGATGAACTGATTGAGATGAGAAAAGCTGGTATGAACTCGACTTATCTTGTTTTTCTAAATATGATTAGTTCATCGTTCCTAATTCAGCCTATTATGAATGAAACATGTTTGCAATGACAATTAGAGATTATAGTTGCTCATGCCATGCTTCATTTTCTAGGAGTTTATAATGGTTTACCTTGCGTGCCAACATGCTATTAAAATGGTTGTGATGTGGTATGTTAGGGTGGTATCTCCTTTGAACGATTCGAGTGGCTTGAGTTGGCACATGTTCACGCATGTAGTTGAAACAAAATCAACATAGCCTCCATGATATTTATGTTCATGGTGAATTATATCCTACTCATGCTTGCATTTAGTGTTGATTAATTTTAATGCATGTTCATGACTGTTGTCGCTCTCTAGCTTGTCGCTTCCCAGTCTCTTTCTAGCCTTCACTTGTACTAAGCGGGAATACTGCTTGTGCATCCAATTCCATAAACCCCTAAAGTTATTCCATATGAGTCCACCATACCTTCCTATATGCGGTATCTACCTGCCGTTCCAAGTTAATTTGTATGTGCCAAACTCTAAACCTTCAAATGAAATTCTGTTTTGTATGCTCGAATAGCTCATGTATCAACGAGGGTTGTCTATATCTTCCATGCTAGGCGGGTTATTCTCAAGAGGAGTGGACTCCGCTCCTCACTCACGAGAAAATGGCTGGTAACCGGGATGCCCAGTCCCATGCTCAAATCAAATCAAAATAATTGCAAAAAAAAACTCCCCCAGGACTGATGTTAGTTGGAGGCACCCATTGTTTCGGACAAGCCATGGATTGATGTTTGTTGGTGGTAGGGGGAGTATAAACTTTACCATTCTGCTTGGGAACCGCCCATAATGTGTGTAGCATGGAAGATATCGAGATCCCACAGTTGTTATGTTGACAATGAAAGTATACCACTCAAAATATTATTCATCTCTATTTCAAAAATCGAGCTCTGGCACCTCTACAAATCCCTTCTTCCCTCTGCGAAGGGCTTATCCATTTACTTTTATGTTGAGTCATCATCCTCTTATTAAAAAGCACCAGTTGGAGATCACCGCTATCATTTGCATGCATTACTATTAGTTTACATTGAGTATGACTGTGAATGGATCTCTTTTACCATGAATTACAATTTCCAGTCAGCCCTTGGTCTTCAGAGGTGCTCTGCATTTATGTTTTGCGGTCTCAGAAAGGGCTAACGAGATACCATCTTGTTATATCATATTATGATTGTTTTGAGAAAGTGTTGTCATCCGAGATTTATTATTATTGCTCGCTAGTTGATTACGCCATTGATATGAGTAAACATGAG
The DNA here is from genome assembly GCF_018294505.1 of Triticum aestivum. Lineage (NCBI taxonomy): Eukaryota > Viridiplantae > Streptophyta > Magnoliopsida > Poales > Poaceae > Triticum > Triticum aestivum. The sequence goes on from NC_057812.1 coordinate 602,335,553, forward strand.
ACCTAAATGTTATTGTGAATATGGTTAGTTCATAATCTTTGCTAAAAACTTGAATGCTGGCTTTACATATTTACAACAATAATAGCAAACAGAGTTTGTAAAAGTTTTTCTTTATCACTTTCAGTTTATCAACTAAATTGCTTGATGACAAGCAAAGGTTTAAGCTTGGGCGAGTTGATACGTCTCCATCGTATCTACTTTTCCAAACACTTTTGCCCTTGTTTTGGACTCTAACTTGCATGATTTGAATGGAACTAACCCGGACTGAAGCTGTTTTCAGCAGAATTGCCATGGTGTTATTTTTGTGCAGAAATAAAAGTTCTCGGAATGACCTAAAAATCAACGGAGAATATTTTTGGAATATATAAAAAATACTGACGAAAGAATCAAAGCCAGGGGGACCACACCCTGTCCACAAAGGGTGGGGGGGCGCCTACCCCCTGGGCGCGCCCCCTGCCTCATGGGCACCCTGGTGCTCCACCAACCTCAACTCCAACTCTATATATTTACGTTCTGGGAGAAAAAAATCAAAGAGAAGGATTCATCATGTTTGACGATACGGAGCCGCCGACAAGCCCTAATCTCTGTTGGGAGGGCTGATCTAGAGTCCGTTCGGGGCTCCGGAGAGGGGAATCCATCGCCATCGTCATCATCAACCTTCCTCCATCAGCAATTTCATGATGCGCACCGCCGTGCGTGAGTAATTCCATCGTAGGCTTGCTGGACGATGATGGGTTGGATGAGATTTATCATGTAATCGAGTTAGTTTTGTTAGGGTTTGATCCCTACTATCCATTATTTTCTGTGATTGATGTTTCTATGACTTTGCTATGCTTAATTCTTGTCACTAGGGCCCGAGTGCCATGATTTCAGATCTGAACCTATTATGTTTCCATGAATATATGTGAGTTCTTGATCCTATTTTGCAATTCAATAGTCACCTATTATGTGTTATGATCCGTTAACCCCGACATGACAATAATCGGGATACTTACCGGTGATGACCGTAGTTTGAGGAGTTCATGTATTCACTAACTGTTAATGCATTGGTCCAGTACTTAGACGCACAGTTCGGGACCCCCTACCCGAGATCCGCTGGTTTTGACACCGACATTGGTGCTTTCATTGAGAGTTCCTCTATGTCGTCGTCATTAGGCTTGATGGATCCTTCGATCATCAATAGCGATGCAGTCCAGGGTGAGACTTCTCTCCCCGGACAGATCTTTGTATTAGGCGGCTCCGCACTGCGGGCCAACTCGCTTGGCCATCTAGAGCAGATCGGGAGCTACGCCCTGGCTATCAGGTCAGATTTGGAAACTTGAACTACACAGCCGACATCCACGGAGACTTGATCTTCGACGGATTTGAGCCCTTGCCGAGTGCGCCGCACGGTCACGATGGGCACAACTTAGCTCTACCATCGGACAGTGTTCGGGAGATCGCACCGACGACTGCTCCGACCCTCAAATCGGAGCCAATTGCTCCATCCAGTGACGGGTGGATAGACCCCGCCGCAAAGGCCGCACTCTCATCGGCGATCGAGCCGAGTATCAACCTTACGTTTTTTGAGAGCCGTGATGCCAAAGTACCGGATTCTTCCTCGGCCACGGACTCCGAACCGCATGCGCCCGTACCTATCGAATCCAACTGGGCGCCGATTATGGAGTTCACCTCCGCGGATATCTTTCAGCACTCGCCCTTCAGCGACATACTGAACTCATTAAGGTCTCTCTCTCTATCAGGAGAGCCCTGGCCGAACCAGGTCCGACAGAATTGGGATGCGGATGACGAAGAAATTTGCCGCCCACCCACCACCCACTTAGTAGCCACTGTCGACGATTTGACCGACATGCTCGACTTCGACTCCGAAGGTATCGACAGTATGGACGATGATGCAGGAGACGAACAGGAACCACTGCCCATAGGGCACTGGACGCCCACTTCATCACATGATGTATACATGGTGGACACACCCAAAGAAAATGACGACGAAGAATGGAAGGACACAGCGATGGGTTGTTCCCTCGTGAAGCAGTCAAAGCGGCAGCGTAAGCGTCGCTCCAAATCCCGCCTCGGCAGAAGCAGCGATCATATAAAGCCAGCGATAGAGCAAGGCGAGTCAGTGGACGACAAACACATCATTGAACCATTGTCCGACCCTGGCAACACAGAGAATCAAATCGAACAACCCGACTCCGTCGAAGATAACAGTCTGGATAACATCACACCAGACATGCACCTGAAGCAACATAATACCCATAAAAGGCTTGTTACCACTGCGAGGAGTCTGAAAAAGAAGAAGCAAAGGCTCAGGGCTGCACAAGACACATCAGAATCAGATGGAGTGAAGTACTCAACACTGAAGCGAAGTACGGTGGTAATCGCCACACCAAGAGCTACCCGAAGCGAAAGTTGCTACCTGAATTCGATGAGGAGGCCTTAGATCCCTCGCAATCAAAAAACAAAATGGCCATCCGTTCGGATAGACGACCTCGTGGCCAACATAGAGCGGCAAACGACACCGCACATAAGCCAGTACGTGATCCGCATGAGGGCTTGCATCAAAAGGACGGCGCAACCAGATCCATCTACGGGCCACGCAAGCACGCTCTAGCATGCAATACAACGCAACAAACATCCCAACACCACAGTACACCCAAATACAGGGGTGCCGCACACCCCCTATGTTTCACCGATGAGGTGCTGGACCACGAATTTCCAGAGGGATTCAAACCCGTAAACATAGAGGCGTACAACGGAACGACAGACCCTGGGGTCTGGATTGAGGACTACATCCTCCATATCCATATGGCTCGAGGAGACGATCTCCACGCCATCAAGTACTTACCCCTCAAGCTCAAAGGGCCAGCTCAGCACTGGCTTAAAAGCCTCCCCGAAAACTCCATTGGAAGCTGGGAAGAGCTCGAAGACGCTTTTCGGGCAAATTTTCAAGGGACCTATGTCCGACCACCGGATGCAGACGATTTGAGTCATATAACTCAACAGCCCGGAGAGTCAGCCCGAAAGCTTTGGAACAGGTTCCTCACTAAAAAGAACCAAATAGTCGACTGCCCGAACGCCGAAGCCTTAGCAGCTGTCAGTGTCAAAACCGGAGGATCTCGGGTAGGGGGTCCCGAACTGTGCGTCAAGGCCGGATGGTAACAGGAGACAAGGGACAAGATGTTTTTTACCCAGGTTCGGGCCCTCTCGATGGTGGTAATACCCTACTCCTGCTTGATTAATATTGATGATATGGGTAGTACAAGAGTAGATCTACCACAAGATCAAGGAGGCTAAACCCTAGAAGCTAGCCTATGGTATGATTGTTGTGTATGGAGTTGATTGCCTACGGACTACAACCCTCCGGTTTATATAGACACCGGATAGGGTTAGGGTTACACAGAGTCGGTTACAATGGTAGGAGACGTATTGGAAAACAAGGCAAAACAGGCAAGATCGATCTACGGATCACGGGGGCGCGCACCAACACGCGACGATGATCGTCACGCCGGATACACTAAAAGCAAATCCCGTCGTGATATAGCCCGGCACAGAGGCGCTGCACACCCCTTATGCTTCACTGATGAAGTAATGGATCACGAATTCCCAGAAGGGTTCAAACCCGTAAACATTGAACCATACGATGGTACTATAGACCCCGCGGTATGGATAGAAGACTTCTTCCTCCACATTCACATGGCCCGCGGGGATGACCTACATGCCATCAAGTATCTCCCGCTAAAACTCAAAGGGCCGGCTCGGCATTGGCTCAATAGCTTGCCAGCAAACTCCATCGGAAGTTGGGAGAACCTGGCAGAGGCATATAACTCAACAGCCAGGGGAATCGGCCAGGAAATTTTGGACCCGGTTCCTAACCAAGAAGAACCAAATTGTCGACTGTCTGGATGCAGAGGCATTAGCAGAATTTAAGCATAATATCTGTGACAAATGGCTCATCCGGCACCTTGGCCAAGAGAAGCAAACATCCATGGCAGCCCTCACGACACTTATGACCCGCTTTTGTGCGGGCGAAGATAGCTGGTTGGCTCGTAGTACCAATACAGCAACCAAACCTGGCATATCAGAAGCCAGGGATAGCAACGGCAAACCACGATGCAACAAACACCAGCGCCGCAAATATGGTGAAAACGCCGAAAATACGACAGTTAATGCCGGGTCCAGGGGCTCAAAGTCCGGTCAGCGGAAAGGGCCACCCAAAAATAAAAATCCGGGTCCATCCAGTCTGGACCGCATACTAGATCGCCAATGCCAAATTCATGGCACCCCAGAAACGCCAAGGAAAGTCCCATCTGGAGTGTGGACGAAGTCTTCAATCTTGTATCTTCATAGTCCAGGAGTCCGGCTGAACGTATAGTCCGGCTACCCGAACACCCCCTAATCCAGGACTCCCTCAGTAGCCCCTAAACCAGGCTTCAATGACGACGAGTCCGGCGTGCAAATTGTCTTCGGCATTGCAAGGCGGGTTCCTCCTCCAAGTCCTTCATAGAAGATTGTAGACACCAAGAGTAGTGTCCGGCTCTGCAAAATAAGCTTCCACATATTGCCATAGAGAGAATAATATTAACACAAATCAAATCTGCTGACGTATTCCGCAGTGCGTCATCACACTACAGCCAAGTCCTTTACTCGAATCGTTTTCACTTTTCCACCTCAGCGTGTTTTGCGAGGCGGTTTCCTTGGCACGTCTTGTCAAAGCAGAGATCGTGTGCCCCCCTTTCATGGTATTCTCATCAATACGGACGTGGGTAACCCAATCGTGCCCGTTAGCATGTTTTCTCGATTAAAAGCGAGTCCTAAACGGTTATGGGGAGGGCTCCTGGTATTCAACCTCTTATAAAGAGACCAAGGCCTTACTCCCTTTTCCAATCTCAAACGAGTTCGCCCGTCGGCTCGAGTTCCAACACCCTAGGCTCCAGATTCCAGGTGCTTCGGACCTTCGACAATGTCCGGTTCCGACCTTCAAGGCCGATGGATGCGCTCCTCCGTCATGGAGGAGGACATGCTAAAGTTGAGAGAGGCTAAGTTCTTGATCGGCGAAATTTCGCATTGGTTGCCTGCCCAAAGGTAGGCTATTCCCAGTCCCCAGCCCGGTGAGAGCGTAGTGTTCATGTCTCACTTCCTTCGGGGGTTAGGCTTCCCGATGGATCCCTTCGTGAGGGGGCTGTTGTTTTATTACGGGCTGGAATTTCATGACTTAGCTCCGGAGTCCATCCTCCACATTTCCTCATTCATCATTGTGTGCGAAGCGTTCCTCCGTGTCACTCCTCAGTTTGGATTATGGCTCAAGACTTTTGGAGTGGAGCCGAAGATGATCGAGGGACGGCACGCAGAGTGCGGAGGCGCTGTCGTAAGTAAGAATGCTGATGCTCCATGGCCCGAGGGCTCCTTTCAAGAGGAGCTCGGCTTGTGGCAACGAGAATGGTTCTATATCGCTGCTCCCAGGAGCGCCAAGTGGGCGGCGCCTCCTGCCTTTCGCTCGGGTCCCCCATCACGGCTAGCATCATGGGTCCACAAAGGATTAGATTGGGGGTTATCCAAAGATGTGCCCTTGTTGCAGGGCCACAACAGGGATCTCTTTGAAAGAGACCTCAACCTGGTCAAGGTGACGCAGGTCATGCTGATTCGCCAAACACTGCCCGGCAAACGTCGCTCCCTTCGTCTGTGGGAGTTTAATCCGGAGGGACCACGAGCTCTCCATCATTTTATGGGCGCAACTCCCATGGAGACGTATAAACTGTTCTTCGGATCACAAATGATGTGTCCGGATTTGACCAAGGACGCAGGCCTAAGCTGCAATCGCCCGGATACCGAAGTAAGTAACCTTGTGCCCAGACCTACTATCCATATAATCGTCATAAACTTGCCCCTAAAAGAGTTGTCCTTTTAAACAGGAGTGGATAGCGAAGGCAAAGCTGATCAGGTGTCCGGCTCCCCTTCCCGAAACCAGGCCGGATCTCGTGCTTGTCAGGATGTTGAAGATAATGCCTTTGGAGGGAAGTAAGGGGAATTACAAGGGAACTATGGCCTCCTCGAAGGAGGCTGCTCCGAAGGGAGGAACCGCCAATTCCTCTCCCAAGGGGAAGAAGAGGCCCACCTCTGATGACCCGGAGACCATGGCCCCGAAGCGGGGGAGCAAATCCTCGTCAGAGGGTCCGACACCGGGGAGTTCCTCAGCCGAACTACGCCCTCAAAGGGATCAGCCCTCCAGCGAGCCGTAAGTAGAGAGAGGTTTTCCTTTTGAGGGATGAAGGAAATCCTTGATTTATATCTAAGAAGGTTAACCGAAATTTTACCTTGTAGCTCGGACCTCAGCCCTTCTCAGCAGAGCTCGTCTTCGGGGGATCTTCTTCCGGAGATGATGGAGAGCGGGACGCCTCCCCCTGCCGTACCGCCTAGCGAGGCGGGCGACCCTGAGGTGTCGTCACGGAGGGTTTCTCTGAATCCGGCAGGGGCGGAAGATAGCTATGTGGCCCCCCAAGGCTCTCCGCGTGCGGCCTTCGAAAGGGGCCATAGGACAAGTCCGGCACCGTCTGGTGCTCGGCTGGAGGAGCTAAAGATTTTGCTAGGGCGAGCTTCTATCTCAGAGGAGCACCATGCGTTGATGGGCATGGTGATTGAAAGGATTTCATCCGCAGAAAGCGGATTGCATGAGGCCGTCAAAAGTTTACTGACGGGTTTTGAGGTACGTTAGATAGTGTATACTTTTGTCAGTTGCGCATAAGTAAGATGCGCCCTGTGTAGATAGTAGCCCCTGAGACTCTGCGCGTTGTCAAGAAATGATGGCACGCAGAGGATCATAATCCCAGGTCTAAGATGTTGCCTTTGAATGTAGGTGACGAGGTGTCCAGAATCTAGCCGAACTGATGATGTAGCCGAACTAAAGCGGCAACTGGACGTGGCAGATGACGACATCGCGCTTGTCAACAAGCGGCTTGATGAGGCTCAAGGTATGTAATTCTTCGGGTGGCATCAGGTAAGAGGAGCTTCATGCTAGTGTCTTACAATGAGTGTGCTTGACGCAGATGGTACGGCCGCCGTGGAGAATCTTAGGGCAGAACTTGTCGGAGCTAAGGAGCAAGCCAGAAAAAGCGATGCGGCTGCCGAGAAGGCCCTTGAAGAGCTGAGAGCCGAACAGGCTGCTCACTGCCGAAGCAATGAAGAGATGGCCGAGATGGCCGAGAATTTAAAGAGCGCTGCAGACCGTTGCAAACTTCTTGAGAAAGAAGACCGGGCGAGACAGACGGACTTAGAGAAGACCGGGCATTTTTATATTGCATGGATAATCAGATAACGGACAGAAAAATACATTTTTATTATTATTTAATAACAGAAAGTAAAAGTGGGGTACAGAAGGTTGTGCCTTCTAGTTTCATCCATCTCATGCTCATCAAAAGGAATCCACTAACAAGGTTGATCAAGTCTTGTTAACGAACTCATTCCGAATAACACAGAACCAGAGAAATTTCGAATAACACTATGTTAGCTCAACGGGGATATGCACATCCCCAATAATAAGAATATCATGTTTCTTCTTGATAGTAGGAAGGGGAAATTCAAAACCTCCAAATATAATCGATGGAATTTTTCCAATAGAGTTGATACTATGAACTTGAGGTTGTTTCCTCGGAAAGTGTACCGTGTGCTCATTACCATTAACATGAAAAGTGACATTGCCTTTAGTGCATTCAATAACAGCCCCTGCAGTATTCAAAAAGGGTCTTCCAAGAATAATAGACATACTATCGTCCTCGGGAATATCAAGAATAACAAAGTCCATTTAAATAGTAACGTTTGCAACTACAACAGGCACATCCTCACAAATACCGACATGTATAGCAGTTGATTTATCAGCCATTTGCAAAGATATTTCAGTAGGTGTCAACTTATTCAAATCAATTCTATGATATAAAGAGAGAGGCATAACACTAACACCGGATCCAAGATCACATAAAGCAGTTTTAACATAATTTCTTTTAACGGAGCATGGTATAGTTGGTACACCGGGATCTCCAAGTTTCTTTGGTATTCCACCCTTAAAAGTATAATTAGCAAGCATGGTGGAAATTTCAGCTTCCGGTATCTTTCTCTTATTTGTAACAATATCTTTCGTATACTTAGCATAAGGATTCATTTTGAACATATCAGTTAATCACATACGCAAAAAGATAGGTCTAATAATTTCAGCAAAGCGTTCAAAATCCTCATCATCCTTTCTCTTGGATGGTTTGGGAGGAAAAGTCATGGGTTTCTGAACCCATGGTTCTCTTTCTTTACCATGTTTTCTAGCAACAAAGTCTTTCTTATCATAACGTTGATTCTTTCATTGTGGGTTATCAAGATCAACAGCAGGTTCAATTTCTATATCATTATCAGTACTAGGTTGAGCATCATCATGAACACTATCATTATCCTTATCACTAGTTTCAGGTTCATTGCCAGATTGTGTTTCAGCATCAGAAATAGAAATATCATTTGGATTCTCAGGTGTTTCAGTAATTGGTTCACTAGAAGCATGCAAAGTCATATCATTTTTCCCTTTCTTCCTTTTAGAAGGACTAGGTGCATCTATATTATTTCTATGAGAATCTTGCTCAATTCTCTTAGGTTGGCCTTCAGGATACGAAGGTTCCTGAGTCATTTTACCACCTCTAGTCATAATTCTAACAGCATTATCATTGTTCTTACTATTCAATTTGTTGAGCAAATCATTTTGACCTTTAAGTACTTGTTCTACTTGAGTGGTAACCATAGAAGCATGTTTACTAATAAGTTTAAGTTCACCTTTGACATTAGCCATATAATCACCAAAGTGTTCAAGCATATTTGAATTGTATTTCAATTGTCTACCAGAATAAGTATTAAAATCTTCTTGCTTAGCCATAAATTTATCAAACTCATCTAAGCATGGGCTAGCAAACTTAGTAAATGGGATTTCAACTTTATTATATCTATAGGGAGAATTTACCTTTACTACCTGTCTCGGGTTATCAAGACCATGAGTTTCTTCAATAGGTGAAGGATTAAGATCATATGTTTCTTCAATAGGCGGTAAATTAAGACCATGTATTTCTTCAATAGGAGGTAAATTCTTAACATCTTCAGCTTTAATACCTTTTTCTTTCATATATTTCTTTGCCTCTTGCATATCTTCAGGACTGAGAAATAGAATACCCCTCTTCTTCCGAGTTGGTTTAGGAATAGGCTCAGGAATTGGCTCCGGAGGTGTCCAATTATTTTCATTTGTTAACATATTATTCAATAGAACTTTAGCTTCATCCGGTGTTCTTTCCTTGAAAACAGAACCAGCACAACTATCCAGGTAATCTGTGGAGGCATCGGTTAGTCCATTATAAAAGATATCAAGTATTTCATTTTTCTTAAGAGGATGATCAGGCAAAGCATTAAGTAATTGGAGAATCCTCCCCCAAGCTTGTGGGAGACTCTTTTCTTCAATTTGCGCAAAATTATATATATCCCTTAAAGCAGCTTGTTTCTTATGAGCAGGGAAATATTTAGTAGACAGGTAATAAATCATATCCCGGGGACTACGCACACAACCAGGATCAAGAGAATTAAACCATATCTTAGCATCACCCTTTAATGAGAACAGAAATATTTTAAGGATATAAAAGTAGCGAGTTCTCTCATCATTAGTGAACAGGGTAGCTATATCATTTAATTTAGTAAGATGTGCCACAACAGTTTCAGATTCATAGCCATGAAAAGGATCAGATTCAACCAAAGTAATTATATCAGGATCAACAGAGAATTCATAATCCTTATCGGTAACACAGATAGGTGAAGTAGCAAAAGCAGGGTCAGGTTTCATTCTAGCATTTAGAGATTGTTGATTCCATTTAGCTAATAACCTCTTGAGTTCGTGTCTATCTTTGCAAGCTAAAATAGCTAAAGAAGCTTCTTTATCAAAAACATAACGCTTAGGAATAACAGGCAAGTCTTCATCGTCACTTTCATCAGTATTATCAGATTCAATATTTTCAATCTCTCTAGCCCTAGCAAGTTGTTCGTCAAGAAATTCACCAAGTGGCACAGTAGTATCAAGCATAGAAGTAGTTTCATCATAAGTATCATGCATAGAAGAAGTGGCATCATCAATAACATGCAACATATCAGAACGAATAGCAGGAGCAGGTTTAGGTGTAGCAAGCTTACTCAAAACAGAAGGTGAATCAAGTGCAGAGCTAGATGGCAATTCCTTACCTCCCCTCGTAGTTGAGGGATAAATCATGGTTCTTGGATCTTTCAACTTCTTCATAATGATAAGCAGATATAAATCCCAAGTGACTCAAAGAATAGAGCTATGCTCCCCGGCAACGGCGCCAGAAAATAGTTTTGATAACCCACAAGTATAAGGGATCGCAATAGTTTTCGAGGGTAGAGTATTCAACCCAAATTTATTGATTCGACACAAGGGGAGCCAAAGAATATTCTCAAGTATTAGCAGCTGAGTTGTCAATTCAACCACACTTGGAAACTTAATATCTGCAGCAAAGTGTTTAGTAGCAAACTAATATGATAGTAGTGGTAACGATAGCAAAAGGTAACGGTAGCAAAAGTAATGTTTTTGGTATTTTGTAGTGATGATAGCAATAGCAACGGAAAAGTAAATAAGTGAAGAACAATATATGGAAAGCTTGTAGGCAATGGATCAGTGATGGAGAATTATGCCGAATGCGGTTCATCATGTAACAGTCATAACCTAGAGTTACACAGAACTAGCTCCAGTTCATCAATGTAATGTAGGCATGTATTCCGCATATAGTCATACGTGCTTATGGAAAAGAACTTGCATGACATCTTTTATCCTACCCTCCCCGGCAACGGCGCCAGAAAATAGTCTTGATAACACACAAGTATAGGGGATCGCAACAGTTTTCGAGGGTAGAGTATTCAACCCAAATTTATTAATTCGACACAAGGGGAGCCAAAGAATATTCTCAAGTATTAGCAGCTGAGTTGTCAATTCAACCACACCTGGAAACTTAATATCTGCAACAAAGTGTTTAGTAGCAAAGTAATATGATAGTAGTGGTAACGATAGCAAAAGGTAACGATAGCAAAAGTAATGTTTTTGGTATTTTGTTGTGATGATAGCAATAGCAACGGAAAAGTAAATAAGCAAAGAACAATATACGGAAAGCTCGTAGGCAATGGATCAGTGATGGAGAATTATGCCGGATGCGGTTCATCATGTAATAGTCATAACCTAGGGTGATACGGAACTAGCTCCAGTTCATCAATGTAATGTAGGCATGTATTCCAAATATAGTCATACGTGCTTATGGAAAAGAACTTGCATAACATCTTTTGTCCTACCCTCCCCGGCAACGGCGCCAGAAAATAGTCTTGATAACCCACGATAGGGGATTGCAACAGTTTTCAAGGGTAGAGTATTCAACCCAAATTAATTGATTCGACACAAGGGGAGCCAAAGAATATTCTCAAGTATTAGCAGTTGAGTTGTCAATTCCACCACACCTTGAAACTTAATATCTGCAGCAAAGTGTTTAGTAGCAAAGTAATATGATAGTAGTGGTAACGATAGCAAAAGGTAACGCTGGCAAAATTAATGTTTTTGGTATTTTGTAGTGATGATAGCAATAGCAACGGAAAAGTAAATAAGCGAAGAACAATATATGGAAAGCTCGTAGGCAATGGATCAGTGATGGAGAATTATGCCGGATGCGGTTCATCATGTAACAGTCATAACCTAGGGTGACACAGAACTAGCTCCAGTTCATCAATGTAATGTAGGCATGTATTCCGAATATAGTCATACGTGCTTATGGAAAAGAACTTGCATGACATCTTTTGTCCTACCCTCCCGTGGCAACAGGGTCCTTACAGAAACAAAGGGATATTAAGGCCTCCTTTTAATAGAGTACGAGAACAAAGCATTAACACATAGTGAATACATGAACTCCTCAAACTACGGTCATCACCGATAAGTATCTCGATTATTGTCACTTCGGGGTTAACGGATCATAACACATAATAGGTGACTATAGACTTGCGAGATAGGATCCAGAACTCTCATATATTGATGAAAACATAATAGGTTCAGATCTCAAATCATGGCACTCGGGCCCTAGTGACAAGCATTAAGCATAGCAAAGTCATCGCAACATCAATCTCAGAACATAGTGGACACTAGGGATCAAACCCTAACAAAACTAACTCGATTACATGATAGATCCCATCCAACCCATCACCGTCCAGCAAGCCTACGATGGAATTACTCATGCACGGCGGTGAGCTTCATGAAATTGGTGATGAAGGATGGTTGATGATGACGATGGCGACAGATTCCCCTCCCTGGAGCCCCGAACAAACTCCAGATCAGCCCTCCCGAGAGGTTTTAGGGCTTGGCGGCGGCTCCGTATCGTAAAACGCGATGAATTCTTATCTTTGATTTTTCTCTCCCTGAAACACAATATATAGAGTTGGAGTTGGAGTCAGAGGAGCTCCAGGGGGCCCACGAGGTAGGGGGGCGCGCCCTAGGGGGGCAGGCGCGCCCCCACCCTCGTGGACAGGTGGTGGGCCCCCTGGCCTTCATCTTTTGCAAGGATTTTTTATATTTTCCGAAAAGTTGTCCCGTGAAGTTTCAGGTCATTCCGAGAACTTTTGTTTCTGCACATAAATAACACCATGGTAATTCTGCTGAGAACAATGTCAGTCCGGGTTAGTTCCATTCAAATCGTGCAAGTTAGAGTCCAAAACAAGGGCAAAAGTGTTCGGAAAAGTAGACACGACAGAGACGTATCACTATACTCCCTCATGATGTAGCAAACCTTCCACAGATGATTGGCCGGCTCCTCATGTGTACCATGCTTTGGGCAAGGCCGGTTCATCATGGCTTCAAGGTTGAATTTTGGCCCTCCAAAACAGGGCGGCTTTCCCTTTCGACGCTACTCTTCCCATTGCCATTGCCACCATGACCCACCGGGAGTAGGATTCCCCCCTTCCATGTAGTAGGAGTAGGAGAGAAGGAAAGGGAAAAGAGAAGAGAAGGAAGGAGGGGGCGCCGCCCCTCCCCCTAGTCAAATTCGGACTAGGCCTTGGGGGCACGCAGCCTCCCCTCTCTCTTTCCCCTAAAGCCCAATAAGGCCCATATACTCCCCGGCGAATTCCCGTAACTCGCTGGTACTCTGAAAAATACCCAAATCACTCGGAACCTTTTTGATGTCCGAATATAGTCGTCCAATATATCGATCTCTATGTCTCGACCATTTCGAGACTCCTCGTCATGTCCCCTGATCTCATCCGGGACTCTGAATAACCTTCGGTACATCAAAACACATAAACTCATAATATCGATCGTCACCGAACGTTAAGCGTGTGGACCCTACGGGTTCGAGAACTATGTAGACATGACCGAGACTCATATCTAGTCAATAACCAATAGTGGAAACTGGATGCTCATATTGGTTCCTACATATTCTAAGAAGATCTTTATCGGTCAAACCGCATAACAACATACATTGTTCCCTTTGTCATCGTTATGTTACTTGCCCGAGATTCGATCGTCGGTATCTCAATACCTAGTTCAATCTCGTTACCGGCAAGTCTCTTTACTTGTTCCATAATGCATCATCCCGCAACTAACTCATTAGTTACATTGCTTGCAAGGCTTATAGTGATGTGCATTACCGAGAGGGCCCAGAGATACCTCTCCGACAATCGGAGTTACAAATCCTAATCTTGATCTATGCCAACTCAACAAGTACCATCGGAGACACATGTAGAGCACCTTTATAACCACCCAGTTACGTTGTCATGTTTGGTAGCACACAAAGTGTTCCTTCGGTATTCGGGAGTTGCATAATCTCATAGTCATAGGAACATGTATAAGTCATGAAGAAAGCAATGGCCACAAACTAAACGATCATCGTGCTAAGCTAATGGATGGGTCCAGTCAATCACATCATTCCCTAATGATGTGATACCGTTAATCAAATGACAACTCATGTCTATGGCTAGGAAACTTAACCATCTTTGATTCAATGAGCTAGTCAAGTAGAGGCATACTAGTGACACCTTGTTTGTCTATGTATTCACACATGTAATAAGTTTCCGGTTAATACAATTCTAGCATGAATAATAAACATTTATCATGATATAAGGAAATATAAATAACAACTTTATTATTGCCGCTAGGGCATATTTCCTTCAGTCTCCCACTTGCACTAGAGTCAATAATCTAGTTCACATCGTCATGTGTTTTAACATCAATAGTTCACATCTTTATGTGATTAGTTCACATCTCCATGTGATTAACACCCAAAGGGTTTTACTAGAGTCGATAATCTGGTCCACATCGCTATGTGATTAACACCCAAAGAGTGATCATGTTTTGCTTGTGAGAGAAATTTAGTCAATGGGTCTGCCACATTCAGAGCCGTATGTATTTTGCAAATTTTCTATGTCTATAATGCTTTGCACGGAGCTACTCTAGCTAATTGCTCCCACTTTCAATATGTATCTAGATCAAGACTTAGAGTCATCCAGATCGATGTAAAAAGCTTGCATCGACGTAACTCTTTATGACAAACTCTCTTATCACCTCCATAACTGAGAAATATTTCCTTAGTCCTCTAAGGATAATTTTGACCATTGTCCAATGATCTACTCCTAGATCACTGGCGGTGTCAAAACTTGCGGATCTCGGGTAGGGGGTCCTGAACTGTGCGTCTAAGGTGGATGGTAATAGGAGGCAGGGGACACGATGTTTTACCCAGGTTCGGGCCCTCTTGATGGAGGTAAAACCCTACGTCCTGCTTGATTTATTCTTGATGATATGAGTATTACAAGAGTTGATCTACCACGAGATCGGAGAGGCTAAACCCTAGAAGCTAGCCTATGGAATGATTGTATGTTGTTCTACAGACTAAAACCCTTCGGTTTATATAGACACCGAAGGGGGCTAGGGTTACACAAGGTCGGTTACAAAGGAGGAGATATACATATCCGTATTGCCTAGCTTGCCTTCCACGCCAAGTAGAGTCCCATCCGGACACAAGACGAAGTCTTCAATCTTGTATCTTCATAGTCCAACAGTCCGGCCAAAGGATATAATCCGGCAGTCCGGATACCCCCTAATCCAGGACTCCCTCAGTAGCCCCTGAACCAGGCTTCAATGACGATGAGTCGGCACGCAGTATTGTCTTCGGCATTGCAAGGCGGGTTCCTCCTCTGAATACACCACGGAAGAATTTGAATACAAGGATAGTGTGTGAACCTGCAAAATAATTCTACATGCCACCATAGAGAGAATAATATTTCCACCAATCTAATTTGCTGACTTGTTTTGGCAATATGCCATTATGCCATGGCCCGGTGATTATTCGAACCGTTTTCCTTTAACTAGCCCCGCACATAACGCGAGGCAGTTTTTGACACATCTTGTCAAAGCAGAGATCATGTCCCCCTTATTACGGGATTCTCATCAATACGGGCGTGGGTAACCCAACCACGCCATAGTTTACGGCGCTTGGGGGATAACCGAATTTTACCAGGCTAGTGGGGGCACATAGTTTTGGCCGCCCTTATAAAGGGACAAGGTTTAACCTTTTTCTACCCACGCCTTCTTCCTCCTTGCTCATCCACTCTTGCACACTCGAGCTCCAACGCCCAAGCCCACATCCTTCCCCTCAACCTTCTCCAATCATGTCCGGAGCGGGAGGCAAATGGATGGCTTCCTCCGTTATGGAGGGACACATCAAGAAGCTGCGCTGAGCCGGATACTTGGCCGCGAATATTGCGTATTGACTGCCCGCTGCGGGGCAGATTGTTCTTACCCCTGATCCTTGCGAGAGGGTAGTTTTCCTCCACCACTTCCTCCGCGGACTGGGGTTTCCCCTCCATCCATTCGTCTGTGGTCTCATGTTCTACTACGGGCTGGACTTCCATGATCTGGCCCCGAACTTCGTCCTCAACATTTCGGCGTTCATCGTCGTGTGTGAGGCTTTCCTCCGCATCCGACCCCACTTCGGCCTGTGGCTAAAGACCTTCAATATCAAGCCGAAGGTGGTGGGCGGCCAACAAGCAGAATGCGGCGAAGCCATGGTGGGAAAGATACCCAACGTTATATGGCTCGAAGGTTCCTTCAGGGAGACCATAAAGGGGTGGCAATCGGCGTGGTTCTACATCACGGAGCCGCGCAACGCCAAATGGGTGGCTGCCCCCAAGTTTCGATCCGGAATCCCCACGCGGCTTACCTCCTGGAAAGAGAAGGGCCTGTCCTGGGGTTCATCGGTAGAGCTGGACAGACTCTAGAAATGTATCCAAAATATGGCCGGCAAGAAGCTCAAGCTTGTCAACATAGTCCAGGTCATGGTCATCCGCTGGATCCTCCCGTGCCAATAGCGGGACTTCAACTTGTGGGAGTTCGAGCCATTCCAGTACCAGACTCTGAGCGAGCTCTTTGACACGACACACAAGGACGTCTGGAAAGTGTTGTTCAAGGGCGCCGAGGTCCCTCCCTCCCCCACCGAGGACCGCGGGCTAAGCGCGAAGCGCCAAGTGCATTCGGTGAGTTCTATACATCCGGTAGGATATTTATTTCCCCTAGCTTAATCATGTGCGGGGTCTGAGCTCCTCGCCTTTGATAGGACTGGGCAGAGACGTCGGGGCAGATTAACTGTCCGGCCCCTCTGCCCGAAGACACTGTGGACGCTCTTCTGACGAAGATGCTGACTCCGGCTCCTTACAAGGTGCCGGAGAAGACCAAGAAGGCCAAGGGAACCCAGAAGAGTTCCCGACGCCAGGTGTTATCAGACTCATCGTCCGATAAAATCCGCGACGCACTCCTCCCCCGAAGACGAGGATGAAGATGAAGATGCTCCCCCTCTAGTCGGGGGAGACAAGTAAAGGAAGGCCACCCCAACCGGTGGGGCCGAAGGGTCCAAGAAGGGAAGGACTCTCCTTCCGGACTACTCCACCCCGCCGTTGAAGGCGAAGACGAGTGGCTTCTCAGGGCCAAGCCCCTTGCAAAGTCGTAAGTATTCGGATGCCAGAGTAACTCATAGCATACATTTGGCGCACTGTTTCTTCTAATGCCGAATTATGATTATGTAGACTGCCATGAGCCCGTATCGACGTATCATCGGACGGCTCCCTGGGCTCGTCAGATATGGGTTGCGATCCACTTCCAACCGCCACCTCCCCTTGCCCTATGGAAAACGCCGAGGTATTGTCTCAAGAGGCACCGGGTCGAGGGGAGACAGTCCCGGAGGCGCCTCAAGGTGACCTTCCGGGCTCCGGGAGTAGAGGGAGCAAGGCTCCCGAGGGCTCCGAGTTCGGCCCTCAGCCGAATACCGTGCTGGAACCTCCCGTGGTTCCGGACTCAGGTAGGCGGCCTCCTTCCAAAAGGGGCAAGACACCTGTGCCGGTGACCTCTGTCCATCTAGAGGCACCGGACACTCTGCTGGGAGCGCTTCGCAGCGCTTCCATCGACGAAGAGCACCACACTATTATGAGTGTGGTGGTCGAGAAGGTTCAGTCCACCAAGAGCGGACTGACTGAAGCCTGTGCCAGCCTTCTAACAGGCTTTGAGATAAGTATATAGGAAAAATATTGCCGCATAGACAGTAGCCCCTGATGCTCTGTTCGATGTTCACGAAGAAAAGCCGAACAAATGATCAAACAATATCGCAGGAGTCTAATGTAAGTATGTCTCTATGCGTATGCAGGCTTCGCTGCTGGACTCTGCCGCACTGACTACGGAGGTCGCCACACTGAAGCAGGACCTCGAAGGGTCCAAGAAAGAGCTCGGCCTTGCCAAGAGGCAGCTCGAGGAGAACAAAGGTAAGTAGTACCTAGTCTATGGATATATATAAAAAGAATGTGATTGCAAAATGATAGGATCATCGTAAATTTGCCAGGGGCCACGACCGAGGTGGCGACCCTGAAGCAAGCGCTATCCAAGGCCGAAAACAAAGCGGCCACGGAGCGCACCGAGGGGGAAAGGCATGAGGCTCGGGTGGGCGAGGTGCAGCAAGAGCTCCACGCTCTCGTGACGAAGCACGAGGCGTTGGAGCTTGACTTGAAGACGCGAGAGTCTGAGCTTGCCGCCGCCCTCGAGAGCGCAAAGAGTGCCAAGGCCGAAGCCCAAAAGGCCCTCCAGGACATTGATGCGATGAAGAAGATCGCGGCGGGTAAGGCATTCTGTATGCAAAGCAAGCATGTGAAAGTAAATTACGTGTTACTTACCCGAATCCGGAGCTCTCCAGGAGCATTCACAGATTTGCCCCGCAGCATGTTGGATACCGCACAGTTTTACCAGGCCGAGGAGGGAAGCTCAACGGACAAGCTGTTCTGGTCTC
Organism: Triticum aestivum; assembly: GCF_018294505.1. Taxonomy (NCBI): domain Eukaryota; kingdom Viridiplantae; phylum Streptophyta; class Magnoliopsida; order Poales; family Poaceae; genus Triticum; species Triticum aestivum. The sequence continues at coordinate 602,353,918 of NC_057812.1, forward strand.
AGTATACTGGGACCGAACACCCAATGCCTCTAAGCGACCAGCTGAAGCAACTGGTCTAGCTGCACAAGGCGGCTGAACAGGCCATGAAGGCCTTTATAGTCCAGATGTGGCCTGGCGACGCCCTTCCCAGCAGCTACTTCGGCCTGGTGAGGCGGGTTGTGGATGCCTGCCCACGGCTGAAAGTCATCAATCGTTTCGTCTGCATCGAAGGTGCACGCCGGGCTTTCTCCCGTGTGAAGGTGCAATGGGCCAAGCTAGACGCCGTGAAGCTGATTAAGGAAGGGCCGCCGGAGGGCAAGGAGCATCGCCACCCCGAGATGTACTATGAGGGTATCGTGAAGGGTGCTCGTCTCATAGCGGACGAGTGTACGAAAGATATAATATTCGAGTAAACCTGCTCGTGTAAACCTGTAGTTATGAAAACTTGTTCATATGCGCTATGCAACGCTTGTTTGAATTTCAAATATTACCTTTTGTTCGGCTGTTTATCAAATCTGAGAGATGGCTAGTCGTCGGCTTCCGCCCCCACGCCACGAGTGCTGGGGTGTTTGGGATAAACCTGAGCGCTCTTGTTCCCATTGTTCAGTCCTTCGAGGGAGGTGCTCAGCACAACGAACAAGGCAGTCGGACTATAATGCGTTATCACTCTCACTCAGCCACAGAATTCAATAATTTTAAATTTTGGCGAAGCCCCTAGTATTTGGAAGGCCGAATTCGGGGCGCGATACACTCCTTAAGCCAGACAGGGCCGACTCCTCGCTCTAAGCGGCATAAGCCTTTAGGGACTCGAAAGCTCTCAAACAGCGACCAGTCTCTCGCCTTATCATGACAGTCAGTTTTAGCTTTCTCTACTGAGGTGCTTAGCCCAGCAGAACCGGGGCACAATCGCAGTAGTTCTCCCAGTGCTACCTTAGCCGATATAGCGGACCGTAAGGTACCAAAACATGGGAGCCGGGCAAACCCAACTATTGACCCAAGACATGATTCGGAGCTGATGCATATAATGCTATAAGTTTGGGGTGCCGCACTATCGAAAGTGTTCGGACTTCTCACGCCATATTATGGGGTATGCTTAAGCCCCTAGCGTATTGGCCGTACCAGAGTGTACGGGTGCTGGATGTCATAAATGAACATATATATATAAAAAGGAAGAATGCAATAATAGTCTTAATGCCATGCATTTTTTATTCAAAAAGGTGTGTTAAAGCAGAATGATACAAGTAGTGTGAAAAGCAAAAAGTAGGACTGTTTGACATGTCCCTTCCAAGGGCAAGCTGAGGAATATTATTAAAGCAAATATTTCACTCGTTATCGTAATGCACCTGGGAGTTCCGTGGTGTGACGTAGCTTTCTGCCTCCTTGGTTGCTGCATCATGTGTTCGGCAATCACGCTGCCGGACAGGGTTTCCAGAGATTGAAGTCCTGAAAGAGAAAAATAACAAAGCGGGAAGCCCCTAGTGCGGTTTAAGTCGCGTATCGGGGCGTGTCGTAGTTGTGCCCCCCCTCCCCGCTTGTGCCCATGGTATTTTTAATGCGTAATTATGTACGCTGGGACTAGGGTGGGGGCCGCATTGCTATGCGAGCTCGGGACGTGCCAAGCGGTCCAGTTGCCGATTACTCCGGGCGCGCTTGAAGTTGTCTGGGTCCTTAATCGCCGAACTAGTGAATTGCCTTAAGAGGCTGCTTTGCGCTTCTGCTGCGAGGGCCGCAGTGTGCTCCTCCGTGCGGAGAGAGTGCTCTGTGTTCCCATTGACTGTGATGACACC
>NC_057812.1:602355982-602356885 GCF_018294505.1 Triticum aestivum
CGAGGTCCTGGCATCTTGAGCTTGAGATATGCATAATGCGGTGCCGCATTGAATCTTGCAAATGCGGTTCGCCTGAGCAGTGCATGGTAGCCACTGCGGAAAGGGACTATGTCGAAGATTAACTCTTCACTTCGGAAGTTATCCGGAGATCCGAAGACCACTTACAGTGTTACTGAGCCTGTGCAATGGGCCTCTACACCTGGTATGACGCCTTTAAAGGTCGTTTTATTGGGTTTGATCCTTGAGGGGTCTATACCCATTTTGCGCACTGTGTCCTGATAACGCAGGTTTAGGCTGCTGCCGCCGTCCATTAGGACTCGAGTGAGGTGAAATCCGTCAATGATTGGGTCTAGGACGAGTGCGGCAAATCCGCCATGACGGATGCTAGTGGGGTGGTCCCTGCGATCGAAGGTGATTGGACAGGAGGACCATGGGTTGAATTTGGGGGCGACAGGCTCCAACGCATATACGTCCCTGAGCGCACGCTTCCGCTCCCTCTTGGGGATGTGGGTTGCATATATCATGTTCACCGTCTGCACTTGTGGGGGGAACCTCTTCTGTCCTCCGGTGTTCGGCTGCCGGTGCTCCTCCTCGTCATCGCTATGTGACCCCTTATCTTTGTTTTCGGCATTTAACTTGCCGGCCTGCTTGAACACCCAACAGTCCCTGTTGGTGTGGTTGGCTGGCTTGTCGGCGGTGCCGTGTATTTGACATGAGCGATCGAGTATACGGTCTAAACTGGACAGGCCCGGAGTGCTTCTTTTAAATGGGTTTTTCCGCTGACCGGGTTTAGAGCCTTTTAATCCGGCATTGACTGCCGTATCCTCGGTATTCTCGCTGTTACTGCAGCGCCTATGCTTGTTGCGACGTGACCTGCCATCGCTGTCTTCTCCGCACAAAAGC
>NC_057812.1:602357437-602367878 GCF_018294505.1 Triticum aestivum
GGTCATGAGTGTACTGAGGGCTGCCATAGATTTCGGCTTTTCCTGACCAAGGTGCTGGGCTAGCCACTCGTCGCGGATGTTGTGCTTGTAAGCTGCTAGGGCCTCTTCATACGGACAGTCGACGATTTGATTTTTCTTTGTTAGGAACCGTGTCCAGAATTGCCTGGCCGATTCCTCTGGCTGCTGAATTATGTGGCTCAAGTCATCGGCATCTGGTGATCGCACATCAGTGCCCTGAAAGTTGTCGAGGAATGCGGCTTCCAGATCTTCCCAACAGCCAATGGACTCTGCTGGCAAGCTGTTGAGCCAATGCCGAGGTGGTCCTTTGAGTTTGAGTGGGAGATATTTGATGGTGTGTATGTCATCACCGCGGGCCATGTGGATGTGCAGGAGGAAATCCTCGATCCATACCGCAGGATCTGTTGTGTCGTCGTATGATTCTATATTTACGGGTTTGAAACCCTCTGGGATTTGATGATCCATCACTTCGTCTGTGAAGCATAAGGGGTGTGTGATACCTCTGTACTGGGCTATATCGCGATGTAGCTCGAATGAGTCTTGCCCACTGTGTTCGGCCCGGCCGGACTTACTTTTACTGTATCCGGCATGACAATTATCATCTCGCATAGTGGCGCGCCCTCGTGATCCGTAGATCGATCTTGCATGTTTTGCTTTGTCCTCCAATATGTCTCGCAGGTCTGGCGTATTTCCCCTGCCTTTTTATTTGAATGATGTCGGGGTGCGGGCTGAGCTTTTGGCTGGAATGTCTCTCTGTCGCAGCCACAAGGTGGCCAATCAGCCGCGTCATACGCCGGGGACGTAGGTTACGGTGCTTCCTCCTCCAGTCGGGGTAGCAACCTGCACTTTGGGTAACTCTTGGAGGGGCGTTCCAGTTTATATTCCTCGGCCACCAGGACTTCAGTCCATCTGTGAACTAGCAAATCTTGATCAGCTTGAAGCTCTTGCTGCTTTTTCTTAAGGCTATTTGTCGTGGCTATAAGCCGGCGCTTGAAGCACTCTTGTTCGACGGGATCCTCTGGCACGACGAATTCGTCATCGTCAAGGCTTGCCTCGTCTTCGGAGGGAGGCATGTAATTATCATCTTCCGCCTCTCCATCTACCGCTATCTCAGGAGGGCTGGCTCCTCCATCCTCCTGCTCTAAATCTTGCTGGAGGGGATTGTTGTTGTCTTCGGCACTGTCCGGAGTGCTATTATCTCCGGTGCTGTTATCACCACTTTTGCCTTGGCGGGACTTAGAGCGGCGCCGCTGACGCTGGCGCTTGGGTTGCTTCTTGGAGGGGTCATCCTCCGTTGTCTCATCGCCATTGCCTTCTTTGGGTGTGTCCACCATGTATATATCGTATGATGAGGTGGCTGTCCAGTGCCCTATGGGCAGTGATTCCTCTTCGACTCCCGCATCGTCGTCCATACCGTTGATGTCTTCGGAGTCTAAGTCGAGCATGTCGGCTAAGTCATCGACAGTGGCTACTAAGTGGGTGGTGGGTGGGCGGCGAATTTCTTCATCATCCGTATTCCAATCCTGTCAGACATAGTTTGTCCAGGATTCTTCTGACAAGGAGAGACACCTTAATGAGTTCAGTATGTCGCCGAAGGGTGAGTGCTGGAAAATATCTGCGGAGGTAAACTCCATGATCGGCGCCCAATCGGATTCTATAGGAATGGGTGCCGGCGGTTCGGAGTCTGTGGCCGGAGAAGAATCCGGCAGTTTGGCAACACGGCTCCCGTGAAGGGTAAGGTCGATATTCGGCTCGATCGCCACAGGGGATACGGCCTTCGTGACGGGGTCTATCCACCCGTCCACGGATGGCAAAATTGGTTCCAAATTGAGGGTCGGAGTGGCTGTCGATGCGATCTCCTGAATACGGTCTGATGGTAGAGCTAAATCATACTCATCGTGACCGCATGGCGCACAAGGCAGGGGCTCGAATCCGTCGAAGATCAAGTCTCCGCGGATATAGGCCGTGTAGTTTAAGCTTCCAAACCTGACCTGGTGGCCAGGGGCATAACTTTCAATCTGCTCCAGATGGCCAAGCGAGTCGGCCCATAGTGCGAAGCCGCCGAACACAAAGATCTGTCCGGGGAGAAAAGTATCACCCTGGACTGCATCGCTATCGATAATCGTAGGAGCCATCAAGCCTAACGACGGCGACATAGAGGAACTCTCAATGAAAGCACTAATGTTGGTGTCAAAACTGGCGGATCTCGGGTAGGGGGTCCCGAACTGTGTGTCTAAGGCGGATGGTAACAGGAGGCAGGGGACACGATGTTTTACCCAGGTTCGGGCCCTCTTAATGGAGGTAAAACCCTACGTCCTGCTTGATTTATTCTTGATGATATGAGTATTACAAGAGTTGATCTACCACGAGATCGGAGAGGCTAAACCCTAGAAGCTAGCCTATGGTATGATTGTATGTTGTTCTACGGACTAAAACCCTCCGGTTTATATAGACACCGGAGGGGGCTAGGGTTACACAAGGTCGATTACAAAGGAGGAGATATACATATCCGTATTGCCTAGCATGCCTTCCACGCCAAGTAGAGTCCCATCCGGATACGAGACGTAGTCTTCAATCTTGTATCTTCATAGTCCAACAGTCCGGCCAAAGGATATAATCCGGCAGTCCGGATACCCCCTTTTCCAGGACTCCCTCAATCACTATTGTACTCCCTTGCCAGAAAAATGCTAAGGTATACAATAGGACTGGTAAACAGCATAGCATACTTTATAGAACCTATGACTGAGGCATGGGGAATGACTTTTCATCATCTTTCTAGTTTCTCTCGTGGTCGGGTTTTGAGTCTTTACTCAACTTCACACCTTGCAACACAGGCAATAACTCCTTCTTTGACTGTTCCATTTTGAACTACTTCAAAATCTTGTCAAGGTATGTACTCATTGAAAAAAACTTATCAAGCATCTTGATCTATCTCTATAGATCTTGATGCTCAATGTGTAAGCAGCTTCATCAACGTATGTCTTTGAAAAACTCTTTTCAAACACTCCTTTATGATTTCTAGAAAATTCTACATTATTTTTGATCAACAATATGCCATGCACATATACTTATCAGAAATGTTGTAGTGCTCCTACTCACTTTCTTGTAAATACAGGCTTCTCCGCAAGTCTGTATAAAACCATATGCTTTGATCACTTTATCAAAGCATATATTCCAACTCCAAGATGCTTGCACCAGTCCTTAGATGGATCGATGGAGCTTGCTCACTTTGGTAGCACCTTTAGGATCGACAAAACCTTCTGGTTGCATCATATACAACTCTTCTTTAAGAAATCCATTAAGGAATACAGTTTTGACATCCATTTGCCACATTTCATAAAATGCGGCAACTGCTAACATGATTCGGACATACTTTTAAGCATCGATACGAGTGAGAAAATCTCATCGTAGTCAACACCCTGAACTTGTCGAAAACATTTTGCGACAATTCGAGCTTTGTAGATAGTGACACTACTATCAGCATTCGTCTTCCTCTTGAAGATCCATTTATTCTTAATGACTCACCGATCATCGAGCAAGTCAATCAAAGTCCATACTTTGTTCTCATACATGGATCCCATCTCAGATTTCATGGCCTCAAGCCATTTTGCGGAATCTGGGTTCATCATCGCTTCCTCATAGTTCGTAGGTTCGTCATGGTCTAGTAACATGACTTCCATAAAGGATTACCGTACCACTCTGATGCGGACCATACTCTGGTTTTCCTACGAGGTTCGGTAGTAACTTGATCTGAAGTTTCATGATCATCATCATTAGCTTCCTCACTAATTGGTGTAGAGATCACTAGAACCGATTTCTGTGATGAACTACTTTCCAATTCGGGAGAAGGTACAATTACCTCATCAAGTTCTACATTCCTCCCACTCACTTCTTTCGAGAGAAACTCATTCTCTAGAAAGGATCCACTTTTAGCAACAAAGATCTTGCCTTTGGATCTATGATAGAAGGTGTACCCAATAGTTTCCTTTGGGTACTCTATGAGGACACATTTCTTCGATTTGGGTTCAAGCTTATCTGGTTGAAACCTTTTCACATAAGCATCGCAGCCCAAACTTTAAGAAATGACAACTTAGGTATCTAGCCAAACCAAAATTCATATGGTGTCGTATCAACATATTTAGATGGTGCCCTATTTAACGTGAATGCAGCTGTCTCTAATGCATAACCCCAACATGATAGTGATAAATTGGTAAGAGACATCATAGATCGCACCATATCTAATAAAGTACGGTTATGATGTTCGGACACACCATTACGCTGTGGTGTTCCAGGTGGCGTGAGTTGCGAAACTATTTAGCATTGTTTCAAATGAAGACCAAACTCGTAACTCAAATATTCTCTTCCACGATCAGATCGCAGAAACTTTATTTTCTTGTTACGATGATTTTTCACTTCACTCTGAAATTCTTTGAACTATTTCAAATGTTTCAGACTTATGTTTCATCAAGTTGATATACCCATATCTGCTCAAATCATCTGTGAAGGTCAGAAAATAACAATACCCGCCGCGAGCCTCAATACTCATCGGACCGCATACATCAGTATGTATTATTTCCAATAAGTCAGTTGGTCGCTCCATTGTTCCAGAGAACGGAGTCTTAGGGCCTGTTTGGGACTACTCCGCTTCACAAAATTCGGTTTCGCTCTACTAAATTCACTCTGGAGTAGTTTCATCTAGAAGTTGTAGTATTACCAAAGAGAATGTTTGGCTGCCATCTAGCTCCAGCTTCAAGAATGAGGAATTTGGTGGAAAGGATCTATTTGATTGGTTGAGGGGGAGAAACGAAGGGGTATCCACTTACTGGTGGCAGTGGTGGGTAATTTCCACCCAACTCCAGCTTCAAGAGTTTTTTGGAGCACCCCCTGAAGAGCTTCATAAAAAACTGGGAGTTGTAACCCAGATTCTAGTTTTTTGCGGAGCGGCATATCGTGGAGCTACCCCGTTTGGCTTGTGTTTTCTGGAGCAGAGCTGAATTTTAAGGAGTAGAGCAGTCCCAAACAAGCTCTTAGTCATCTTGCCCATGAAGCATGGTTCGCAAGCATCAACTGATTCATAATCAAGTGATTCCAAAAGTCCATCAACATGGATTTTCTTCATGCGCTTTACACCAATATGACCTAAACGGCAGTGCCACAAATAAGTTGCACTATCATTATTAACTTTGCATCTTTTGGCTTCAATATTATGAATATGTGTATCACTATGATCGAGATTCAATAAACCATTCACCTTTGGTGTATGACCATTGAAGCTTTTATTCATGTCAACATAACAATAATTATTCTCTGACTTTAAATGAATAACTGTATTGCAATAAACATGATCAAATCATATTCATGCTTAACGCAAACACCAAATAACATTCATTTCGGTTCAACATTAATCCCGAAAGTGTAGGTAGTGTGCGATGATGATCATATCAATTTTGGAACCACTTCCAACACACATCGTCACTTCACCCTTAACTAGTATTTGTTCATTCTGCAACTCCCATTTTGAGTTACTAATCTTAGCAACTGAACTAGTATCAAATACTGAGGGGTTGCTATAAACACTAGTAAAGTACACATCAATAACATGTATATCAAATATACCTTTGTTCACTTTGCCATCCTTCTTATCCGCCAAATACTTGGGGCAGTTCTGCTTCCATTGACCAGTCCCTTTGAAGTAGAAGCACTTAGTCTTAGGCTTAGGTCTAGCCTTGGGCTTCTTCACTTGAGCAGAAACTTGCTTGCCGTTCTTCTTGAAGTTCCCCTTCTTCCCTTTGCCCTTTTCTTGAAACTAGTGGTCATGTCAACCATCAACACTTGAAGCTTTTCTTGATTTCTACCATCATCGATTTCTGTATCACGAAGAGCTTGGGAATCGTTTCCGTTATCCCTTGCATATTATAGTTCATCACGAAGTTCTAGTAACTTGGTGATAGTGACTAGAGAATTCTTTCAATCACTAACTTATTTGGAAGATTAACTCCCACTTGATTCAAGTGATTGTAGCACTCATGCATTCTGAGCACATACTCACTAGCTGAGCTATTTTCCTCCATTTTGTAGTCAAAGTACTTGTTAAAGGTCTCATACCTTTCGACATGGGCATGAGTCTGAAATACTAATTTCAAATCATGGAACATCTTATATGCTCTGTGGCGTTCAAAACATATTTGAAGTCCCGGTTCTAAGCCGTAAAGCATGGTGCACTGAAGTACCAAGTAGTCATCATACCGAGCTTTGCCAAACGTTCATAACATCTGCATATGCTCCTGCAATAGGTCCGTCACCTAGTGGTGCATCAAGGACATAATTCTTCTGTGCAGCAATGAGGATAATCCTCAGATCACGGATCCAATCCACGTCATTGCTACTAACATCTTTCAATTTATTTTTCTCTAGGAACATATAAAAAATAAACGGGGAAGCTATGTGCGAGCTATTGATCTACAACATAGATATGCAAATACTATCAGGACTAAGTTCATGATCAATTTAAGTTCAATCAGTCATATTACTTAAGAACTCCCACTTAGATAGGCATCCCTCTAGTCATCTAAATGATCACGTGATCCAAATCAACTAAACCATGTCCAATCATCACGTGAGATGGAGTAGTTTTTAGTGGTGAACATCATTATGTTGATCATATCTACTATATGATTCATGCTCGAACTTTCGGTCTCCAGTGTTCCGAGGCCATATCTACATATGCTAGGCTTGTCAAGTTTAACCCGAGTATTTCCGCGTGTGCAAAACTGGCTTGTACCCGTTGTATGTGAACATAGAGCTTATCACACCTGATCATCACGTGGTGTCTCGGCACGACGAACTTTGGCAATAGTGCATACTCAGGGAGAACACTTGTACTTTGAAATTTATAGTAAGGGATCATCTTATAAAGCTACCGTTAATCAAGCAGAATAAGATGCATAAAGGATAAACATCACATGCAATCAATATAAGTGATATGATATGGCCATCATCATCTTGTGCTTGTGATATCCATCTCCAAAGGATCGTCATGATCACCATCATCACCGGCTTGACACCTTGATCCTCATCGAAGCATCATTGTCGTCATGCCAACTATTGCCTCCACGACTATCACTACCGCTTAGTGATAAAGTAAAGTAATTACATGGCGATTGAATTTAATACAATTAAGCGACAACCATATGGCTCGTGCCAGTTGCCGATAACTGTGTTACAAAACATGATCATCTCACACAATATGTTTAGCATCATGTCTTGACCATATCACATCACAACATGCCCTGCAAAAACAAGTTAGACGTCCTCTACTTTGTTGTTGCAAGTGTTACGTGGCTGCTACGTGCTGAGCAAGAACCATTCTTACCTATGCATCAAAACCACAACGATATTTCGTCAAGTTAGTGATGTTTTAGCCTTCAACAAGGACCGGGCGTGGTCAGACTCGGTTCAACTAAAGTTGGAGAAACTGACACCCGCCAGCCACCTGTGTGCGAAGCACGTCGGTAGAACCAGTCTCGCGTAAGCGTACACGTAATGTTGGTCTGGGCTGCTTCATCCAACAATACCGCCGAACCAAAGTATGACATGCTGGTAAGCAGTATGACTTGTATCGCCCACAACTCAGTTGTGTTCTACTCGTGCATATAACATCTACACATAAACCTGGCTCGGATGCCACTGTTGGGGAACATAGTAATTTCAAAAAAATTCCTACGCACACGCAAGATCATGGTGATGCATAGCAACGAGAGGGAAGAGTATTGTCCACGTACCCTCGTAGACTGTAAGCGGAAGCGTTATGAGAATGCGGTTGATGTAGTCGAACCTCTTCACGATCTGACCGATCCAAGTGCTGAACGCATGGCACCTCCGAGTTCAGCACACATTCAGCTCGATGACGTCCCATGAACTCCGATCTAGCAGAGTTTCATGGGAGAGTTCCGTCAGCACGACGGCGTGATGACGGTGATGATGTTGCTACCGACGCAGGGCTTCACCTAAGCACCGCTACAATATGATCAAGGTGGATTATGGTGGAGGGGACACCGCACACGGCTAAGGGATCAATGATCAACTTGTGTGTCTATGGGGTGCCCCCTGACCACGTATATAAAGGAGTGGAGGAGGGGGGAGGGCCGGCCCTCCTATGGTACGCCCTGGGGAGTCCTACTCCCACCGGGAGTAGGATTCCCCCCTTCCATGTAGTAGTAGTAGGAGAGAAGGAAAGGGAAAAGAGAATAGAAGGAAGGAGCGGGCGCCGCCCCTCCCCCTATTCAAATTCGGACTAGGCCTAAAGCCCAATAAGGCCCATATACTCTCCGGCGAATTCCCGTAACTCTCCGGTACTCCGAAAAATACCCGAATCACTCGGAACCTTTCGGATGTCCGAATATAGTCGTCCAATATATCGATCTTTACGTCTCGACCATTTGGAGACTCCTCGTCATGTATCCGATCTCATCCTGGACTCCGAACTACCTTCGGTACATCAAAACACATAAACTCATAATACCGATCGTCACCGAACGTTAATCGTGCGGACCCTACAGAATCGAGAAATATGTTGACATGACCGAGACACATCTATGGTCAATAACCAATAGCGGAACCTGGATGCTCATATTGGTTCCTACATATTCTACGAAGATCTTTGTCGGTCAAACCGCATAACAACATATGTTGTTCCCTTTGTCATCGGTATGTTACTTGCCCGAGATTCGATCGTCGGTATCTCAATACCTAGTTCAATCTCGTTGCCGGCAAGTCTCTTTACTCGTGCCGTAATGCATCATCCTGCAACTAACTCATTATTTACATAGCTTGCAAGGCTTATAGTGATGTGCATTACCGAGAGGGCCCAGAGATACCTCTCCGACAATCGGAGTGACAAATCCTAATCTCGATCTATGCCAACTCAACAAGTAGCATCAGAGACACCTGTAGAGCTCCTTTATAATCACCCAGTTACGTTGTGACGTTTGGTAGCACATAAAGTGTTCCTCCGGTATTCAGGAGTTGCATAATCTCATAGTCATAGGAACATGTATAAGTCATGAAGAAAGCAATAGCAACAAACTAAAAAATCATTGTGCTAAGCTAACGGATGGATCAAGTCAATCACATCATTCGCTAATGATGTGATCCCGTTAATCAAATGACAACTCATGTCTATGGCTAGGAAACTTAACCATCTTTGATTCAACGAGCTAGTCAAGTAGAGGCATACTAGTGAAACTTTGTTTGTCTATGTATTCACACATGTACTAAGTTTCTAGTTAATACAATTCTATCATGAAAAACAAACATTTATCATGATATAAGGAAATATACATAATAACTTTATTATTGCCTCTAGGGCATATTTCCTTCAACTGGTTCCTTCCCCCGGTGTGTTGAAAAGGTTTCTCGCATCGTACTCCAGAGGTAAGGGACTCTGGTGTCTCCTTCTGATGACCTCATTGGAAACGTTTTGATCCAAGCTGAGCTAGAAAGAATCTACCTGAATCCGTTGTGCCTGGGCATCCAAAGCATCTTGCTCTGTGGCCATCCTAGCGTTCTCAGCCACCATCTGTTCCTTGGCTTGAGTTATCTCATCTCGTAACTTCGCAACATCCACCTTATGTTGTTCCTGAGTCTCCGAGGTCACTTCTGCCCCCATCAAAGTCGCCAAAGCCTCCAACAACTTCGTCAGAACCTTTGGCGGTGGGTGTACAAAGCCGCTAGCACCAGCCGTTGCCGTAGCCATTGAGCTGGAGGTCATAGCCGCGATGGTCGATGAGGCGAGCGCTGGCTGTGTACCGGCCATGAAGATTGCACCCCTGTTCGGCGGCTCATAGGGGTCCAGAATATTGTCGCCATCGGAACAGCCCCAAGCCGGCTGTAACGCCCTCGATGCGGCTATATCTCCCACGTGTCGAAGCACGACTTAGAGGCATAACCGCATTGAAAGCAATGTCGCAAGTGAGGTAATCTTCACACAACCCATGTAAAACATAAGGGAAAAAGATACATAGTTGGCTTACAATCGCCACTTCACACAATTACATGAATAAAACATTACATCACCAGATACAATCAAGGTCCGACTACGGAACCAAAATAAGAGAAGACTACCCCAAATGCTACACAGATCCCAGATCGTCCCAATTGGGCTCCACTACTGGTCGACTAGAACGAAACAACACAAAGGATAAGATCTTCATAGAGCTCCTCTTTGAGCTTGGTTGCATCATCTGCACGGTATCCTCGGCACCTGCAAGCTGGTTTTGGAAGTACCTGTGAGTCACGGGGACTCAGCAATCTCACACCCTCGCGATCAAGAATATTTAAGCTTATAGGAAGGGTAAAAGGTATGAGGTGGAGCTGCAGCAAGCGACTAGCATATATGGTGGCTAACATACACAAAAGAGAGCGA
>NC_057812.1:602367888-602368985 GCF_018294505.1 Triticum aestivum
ACACGCGGTTGATGCATTTTAATTAAGATAAGTTTCAGGTTTTCTACAATAGGACATTAACAAATTCCCATCTGCCAATAACCGCGGGCACAACTTTCGAAAGTTCAATCCCTGCAGGGGGTCCCAACTTAGCCCATCACAAGCTCTCACGGTCAACGAAGGATATTCCTTCTCCCAGGAAGACCCGATCAGGCTCGGAATCCCGGTTACAAGACATTTCGACAATGGTAAAACAAGACCAGCAAAGCCACCTAGATGTGCCGACAAATCCCAATAGGAGCTGCACATATCTCGTTCTCAGGGCACACCGGATGAGCCAGACGTCGGGTAGGCCAGCCCAGAGTTGCCCCTGGTAGCCCCGGACATCGCTTAGTTGGACCAACACTTAGAGAAGCACTGGACCGGGGGGTTAAAATAAATATGACCCTTGAGTCTGCAGAACCCAAGGGAAAGAAAAGGCTAGGTGGCAAATGGTAAAACCAATGTTGGGCCTTGCTGGAGAAGTTTTATTCAAGGCAAACTGTCAAGGGGTTCCCATTATAACCCAACCGTGTAAGGAACGCAAAATCAAGGAACATAACACCGGTATGACGGAAACAAGGGCGGCAAGAGTGGAACAAAACACCAGGCATAAGGCCGAGCCTTCCACCCTTTACCAAGTATATAGATGCATTAATATGAATAAGAGATATTGTGATATCCCAACAAAATATCCATGTTCCAACATAGAACAAACTCCAATCTTCACCTGCAACTAACAACGCTATAAGAGGGGCCGAGCAAAGCGGTAACATAGCCAAACAATGGTTTGCTAGGACAAGGTGGGTTAGAGGTTTGACACGGCAATATGGGAGCCATGATAAGCAAGTGGTAGGTATCACGGCATAGGCATAGCAAAAGAGCGAGCATCTAGCAAGCAAAGATATAAGTGATTTCGAGGGTATGGTCATCTTGCCTAAGATCCCGCAAGGAAGAAGAACGGGTCCATGAAGAAGACAAACGGACGTAGTCGAACGAATTCCTCACAAACACAATGTTATCGCAACCAACCCGAAGAAGCAACACCAGAAAGAAGCAAACAACATAGTAAGCAACCA
>NC_057812.1:602381831-602384425 GCF_018294505.1 Triticum aestivum
ACCTGTTGTTCAGCCACCTGATTGGAACCTACCCTTTGAAATTATGGGTGATGCTAGTGATTATGCTGTAGGTGCTGTTCTAGGGCAATGAGTTGATAAGAAATTAAATGTTATTCATTATGCTAGTAAGACTCTAGACAATGCTCAAAGAAATTATGCTACTACTGAAAAAGAGCTTTTAGCAGTTGTATTTGCTTGTGATAAGTTCAGATCTTATATTGTTGATTTCTAAAGTAACTATTCAAACTGATCATGCTGCTATTAAATATCTTATGGAAAAGAAAGATGCTAAACCTAGACTTATTAGATGGGTTCTCTTGCTACAAGAATTTGATTTGCATATTGTTGATAGAAAGGGAGCTGAGAACCCCGTTGCAGACAACCTGTCTAGGTTAGAAAATATTCTTGATGACCCACTACCTATTAATGATAACTTTCCTGATGAACAATTAAATGTTATAAGTACTTCTCGTAGTACTCCATGGTATGCTGATTACGCTAATTATATTGTTGCTAAATTTATACCACCTAGCTTCACATACTAGCAAAAGAAAAAGTTCTTCTATCATTTAAGACATTACTTTTGGGATGAGCCACATCTTTATAAAGAAGAGGTAGATGGTGTTATTAGACATTGTGTACATGAGCATGAACAGGAACAGATCCTACGCAAGTGTCATTCCGAGTCTTATGGAGGACACCACGCTGGAGATAGAACTGCACATAAGGTATTGCAATCTGGTTTTTATTGGCCTACTCTCTTCAAGGATGCTCGTAAGTTTGTCCTGTCTTGTGATGAATGTCAAAGAATTGGTAATATTAGTAGACGTCAAGAAATGCCTATGAATTATTCACTTGTTATTGAACCATTTGATGTTTGGAGCTTTGATTATATGGGACCTTTTCCTGCCTCTAATGGATATACACATATTCTAGTTGCTATTGATTACGTTACTAAGTGGGTAGAAGCTATTCCAACTAGTAGTGTTGATCATAACACTTCTATTAAAATGCTTAAGGAAGTTATTTTCCCGAGGTTTGGAGTCCTTAGATATTTAATGACTGATGGTGGTTCACACTTTATTCATGGTGCTTTCCGTAAAATGCTTGCTAAATATGATGTTAATCATAGAATTGCATCTCCTTATCACCCCCAGTCTAGTGGTCAAGTAGAGTTGAGCAATAGAGAGCTCAAATTAATTTTGCAAAAGACTGTTAATAGGTCTAGAAAGAATTGGTCCAAGAAACTTGATGATGCATTATGGGCTTACAAAACTGCATACAAAAATCCTATGGGCATGTCTCCGTATAAAATGGTTTATGGAAAAGCATGTCACTTACCTCTCGAACTAGAACATAAGGCATATTGGGCTATTAAAGAGCTCAACTATGATTTTAAACTTGCCGGTGAAAAGAGGTTATTTGATATTAGCTCACTTGATGAATGGAGAACCCAAGCTTATGAAAATGCCAAGTTGTTTAAAGAAAAAGTCAAAAGATGGCATGACAAAAGGATAAAAAAGCGTGAATTTAATGTAGGTGATTATGTATTGCTATACAACTCTCGTTTAAGATTTTTTGTAGGAAAACTTCTCTCTAAATGGGAAGGCCCCTATGGTATCGAAGAGGTCTATAGTTCCGGTGCTATAAAAATCAACTACTTCGAAGGCACAAATGCGAAGGTGGTAAACGGTCAAAGAATTAAACATTATATCTCAGGTAATCCCATAAATGTTGAAACCAATATTATTGAAACCGTAACCCCGGAGGAATACATAAGAGACACTTTCCGGAACGTTTCAGACTCCAAAAAGGAATAGGTATGTGGTACGGTAAGTAAACCGACTCCAAAACAATTTTTAAGGCAATATTTCTCCGTTTTGGAATATTTAGAAAAATAGAAAAATATGTAGCAGTCCGGGAAGGACACGAAGAACCCACGAGGGTCAACAAAGATGAAAGGATCAAGAAGGCAACGGAGGATCAAGCTCCAGCAGCAAAAGACACCCTCCAACTTGATCATAACCTTCTTACCCCAACTGAGATCGAAGCTTTCAAGATGATTGACTTAGCTCGTATACAAAACAAATATCTCACACTAGAAAATATTTTGTTGAAGGAGCGTATTGCCGCACTCAAGGGCATTATTCGCAAGCTGGAGGACCTCTTACGCTCGATGTGCGATTATCCGTCACCACCACCTTCTTCAGCAACCAAGGAGATATAATCACATGGGTATGGGCACTCCCCTTGGCAACTGCCAAGCTTGGGGGAGGTGCCCCGGTATCGTATCACAATCGCAACTCTTATCTTTACCTTTTTCTTAGTTCGATCCTTTTGATAATATCTTGATCTAGTAGAATAAAGTTTATGGCATGATCTAGTTTTGAGTTTTGCTTTATGATCTCTCTATATAATCGAGTCCGTGAGCTATATAATAAAGATTAGTGTTGAGTCAAGGGCTTGATTATTTTGCCATGATCTTGGGTGAATAAAATAAAAGAGAAAAAGAATAAAAAGAAACAAAAAGTTCATATTGATCTTATTGAGAGTAATGACTTCACATAGAAAGAGTATGATGATTAAAAGTTGTT
>NC_057812.1:602385261-602387359 GCF_018294505.1 Triticum aestivum
GTTCCTAATGATAAAGATGAATTGACTCCACAAAGAATTATCATAGGTTATAGGATGGTAATTGATTTCCACAAATTAAATAAAGCTACTAAGAAAGATCATTACCCCTTACCTTTTATTGATCAAATGCTAGAAAGATTATGCAAACACACACACTATTGCTTTCTAGATGGTTATTCTGGTTTCTCTCAAATACCTGTGTCTGCTAGAGATCAATCAAAGACTACTTTTACATGCCCTTTTGGTACTTTTGCTTATAGACGTATGCCTTTTGGTTTATGTAATGCACCTGCTACCTTTCAAAGATGCATGATGGCTATATTCTTTGACTTTTGTGAAAATATTTGTGAGGTTTTCATGGATGACTTTTCCGTCTATGGTTCCTCTTTTGACGATTGCTTGAGCAATCTTGATTGAGTTTTGCAGAGATGTGAAGAAACTTATCTTGTCTTGAATTGGGAAAAGTGCCACTTTATGGTTAAAGAAGGTATTTTCTTGGGGCACAAAGTTTCTGAAAGAGGTATTGAAGTTGATAAAGCCAAGGTTGATGCTATTGAAAAGATGCCATGTCCCAAGGACATCAAAGGTATAAGAGGTTTCCTTGGTCACGCTGGATTTTATAGGAGGTTCATTAAGGACTTCTCAAAAATTTCTCGGCCTCTGACTAATTTATTGCAAAAAGATATACCATTTGTCTTTGATGATGATTGTGTAGAAGCATTTGAAATACTTAAGAAAGCATTAGTCTCTACACCTGTTGTTCAGCCACCTGATTGGAACCTACCCTTTGAAATTATGGGTGATGCTAGTGATTATGCTGTAGGTGCTGTTCTAGGGCAATGAGTTGATAAGAAATTAAATGTTATTCATTATGCTAGTAAGACTCTAGACAATGCTCAAAGAAATTATGCTACTACTGAAAAAGAGCTTTTAGCAGTTGTATTTGCTTGTGATAAGTTCAGATCTTATATTGTTGATTTCTAAAGTAACTATTCAAACTGATCATGCTGCTATTAAATATCTTATGGAAAAGAAAGATGCTAAACCTAGACTTATTAGATGGGTTCTCTTGCTACAAGAATTTGATTTGCATATTGTTGATAGAAAGGGAGCTGAGAACCCCGTTGCAGACAACCTGTCTAGGTTAGAAAATATTCTTGATGACCCACTACCTATTAATGATAACTTTCCTGATGAACAATTAAATGTTATAAGTACTTCTCGTAGTACTCCATGGTATGCTGATTACGCTAATTATATTGTTGCTAAATTTATACCACCTAGCTTCACATACTAGCAAAAGAAAAAGTTCTTCTATCATTTAAGACATTACTTTTGGGATGAGCCACATCTTTATAAAGAAGAGGTAGATGGTGTTATTAGACATTGTGTACATGAGCATGAACAGGAACAGATCCTACGCAAGTGTCATTCCGAGTCTTATGGAGGACACCACGCTGGAGATAGAACTGCACATAAGGTATTGCAATCTGGTTTTTATTGGCCTACTCTCTTCAAGGATGCTCGTAAGTTTGTCCTGTCTTGTGATGAATGTCAAAGAATTGGTAATATTAGTAGACGTCAAGAAATGCCTATGAATTATTCACTTGTTATTGAACCATTTGATGTTTGGAGCTTTGATTATATGGGACCTTTTCCTGCCTCTAATGGATATACACATATTCTAGTTGCTATTGATTACGTTACTAAGTGGGTAGAAGCTATTCCAACTAGTAGTGTTGATCATAACACTTCTATTAAAATGCTTAAGGAAGTTATTTTCCCGAGGTTTGGAGTCCTTAGATATTTAATGACTGATGGTGGTTCACACTTTATTCATGGTGCTTTCCGTAAAATGCTTGCTAAATATGATGTTAATCATAGAATTGCATCTCCTTATCACCCCCAGTCTAGTGGTCAAGTAGAGTTGAGCAATAGAGAGCTCAAATTAATTTTGCAAAAGACTGTTAATAGGTCTAGAAAGAATTGGTCCAAGAAACTTGATGATGCATTATGGGCTTACAAAACTGCATACAAAAATCCTATGGGCATGTCTCCGTATAAAATGGTTTATGGAAAAGCATGTCACTTACCTCTC
>NC_057812.1:602387753-602388438 GCF_018294505.1 Triticum aestivum
GTAGCAGTCCGGGAAGGACACGAAGAACCCACGAGGGTCAACAAAGATGAAAGGATCAAGAAGGCAACGGAGGATCAAGCTCCAGCAGCAAAAGACACCCTCCAACTTGATCATAACCTTCTTACCCCAACTGAGATCGAAGCTTTCAAGATGATTGACTTAGCTCGTATACAAAACAAATATCTCACACTAGAAAATATTTTGTTGAAGGAGCGTATTGCCGCACTCAAGGGCATTATTCGCAAGCTGGAGGACCTCTTACGCTCGATGTGCGATTATCCGTCACCACCACCTTCTTCAGCAACCAAGGAGATATAATCACATGGGTATGGGCACTCCCCTTGGCAACTGCCAAGCTTGGGGGAGGTGCCCCGGTATCGTATCACAATCGCAACTCTTATCTTTACCTTTTTCTTAGTTCGATCCTTTTGATAATATCTTGATCTAGTAGAATAAAGTTTATGGCATGATCTAGTTTTGAGTTTTGCTTTATGATCTCTCTATATAATCGAGTCCGTGAGCTATATAATAAAGATTAGTGTTGAGTCAAGGGCTTGATTATTTTGCCATGATCTTGGGTGAATAAAATAAAAGAGAAAAAGAATAAAAAGAAACAAAAAGTTCATATTGATCTTATTGAGAGTAATGACTTCACATAGAAAGAGTATGATGATTAAAAGTTGTT
>NC_057812.1:602390075-602390637 GCF_018294505.1 Triticum aestivum
CAGAGCTGTTCTGTCGGGGAAACTTCCCTCTCGGAAGGGGAAATCATCACCATCGTCATCACCAACACTCCTCTCACCGGGAGAGGGCAATCTCCATCAACATCTTCACCAGCACCATCTCATCTCCAAACCCTAGTTCATCTCTTGTATACCATTCTTGTCTTAATGTCCGGGATTGGTGCTAGTAGGTTGCTAGTAGTGTTGATTACTCCTTGTAGTTGATGCTAGTTGGTTTAACTGGTGGAAGATCATATGTTTAGATCCTATATGCATATTATTACCCCTCTGATTATGAACATGAATATGCTTTGTGAGTAATTACGTTCGTTCCTGAGGACAAGGGAGAAGTCTTGCTATGAGTAGTCATGTGAATTTGGTATTCGTTTGATATTTTGATAAGATGTATGTTATCTAGCCTCTAGTGGTGTTATGTGCACATCGACTACATACCACTTCACCATTATTTGGGCCTAGAGGAAGGCATTGGGAATTAATAAGTAGATGATGGGTTGCTAGAGTGACAGAAGCTTAAACCCTAGTTTATGCGTTGTTTCGTAAGGGT
>NC_057812.1:602391534-602398306 GCF_018294505.1 Triticum aestivum
GACTTACGCTAGGACCCTAACCGTCTCAAAGCATCAGCCGCCTCATTCTTCCTGCGATCAACATGTTCCACTTGATAACCTTTGAAATGACCAGCAATAGCATCCACCTCGCGGCGATAAGCCACCATGAGTGGGTCCTTAGAATCCCAAGTGCCTGAAACTTGCTGAGCCACCAAATCCGAGTCGCCAAAACATCTCACCCAGCTTAGATTCATCTCCTTAGGCATCTGAAGACCATGGAGTAAGGCTTCATACTCAGCTGCATAGTTAGTACAAGGGAACATCAACCTTAAAACATAACAAAATTTATCACCTCGTGGGGAAGTCAAAACAACTCCAGCCCCGAGCCCTCCAATTGCCTGGATCCTTCAAAGTGAATAGTCCAATACATGCTATCTGGCTTCTCCTCACGCATCTGCATCTCAGTCCAGTCACTGATAAAATCCATGAGTGCTTGAGACTTAATAGCCGTCCGAGGCATATACTTCAAACCATGGGGTCCAAGCTCAATGGCCCATTTAACTACCCGACATGTGGCCTCTCTGTTCTGAATAATATCCCCTAAAGAAGCAGAACTAACCATAGTGATGGGATGACCAAGGAAATATTGCTTGAGCTTTCAACTAGCCATGAACACCCCATATACCAGCTTTTACTAATGTGGATATCTCTGCTTGGACTCAATGAGCACCTCACTAATGTAATAAACTGGCCGTTGAACCGAATATTCCTTGCCTGATTCCTTCCTTTCCACAAAAATTGCTAGATTGAAAGCTCGACTATTGGCAGCCACATATAATAGTAAGGGCTCTTTATCAATAGGGGCAACAAGGATCGGCGGCTCAGCTAACTGTTTCTTCAAGGCTTCAAACACCTGATCAGCAGCATCACTCCAGACAAAGTGATCTACTTTCTTCATCATCTGGTACAGAGGGATAGCTTTTTCTTCCAACCGGCTTATGAACCGGCTTAAGGCCGCAATATGACCCGCCAGACGCTGAACATCATTAATGCATGTCGGTTTAGCCAAGGAAGTGATGACCTTGATTTTCTTCGGGTTAGCTTCAATGCCCCGTTCAGAAACCAAAAAACCCAAGAGCTTTCCTGCTGGTACAACAAAGACACATTTGGCCGGGTTAAGAATCATCTTGTAGACCCAAAGATTGTCAAAGGTCTCTTTCAAATCATCTATCAAGGTTTCCTTCTTCCTGGTCTTCACAACAATATCGTCCCAATAAGCATGAACATTGCGTCCAATCTGATCATGAAGGCAATTTTGAACACAACGCTGGTAAGTCGCCTAGGTAGTCTTTTGCCCAAAGGTCATAGACACATAGCAGAAGGCTCCAAAGGGAGTGATAAAGGCTGTCTTCTCCTGGTCCTTAACTGCCATCTTGATCTGATGATACCCAGAATAAGGATCAAAAAAACTCTAACACTCACAACCCGCCGTAGCATCAATAATCCGATCAATACGAGGGAGAGTGAAAGGATCAGTCGGATAGGCCTTGTTAAGGTCTGTGTAATCCACACACATGCGCCAAGTACCATTTTTCTTAAGTACCAACACCGGGTTAGCCAACCATTCAGGACAAAAACTTCAACGATGAACCCAGCCGCCAAGAGCCGGGTCATTTCTTCACCAATGGCCTTATGCCTCTCTTCATTAAAGCAACGAAGGAATTGCTTAACCGGTTTAAACTTTGGATCAATATTGAGAGTGTGCTCAGCGAGTTCCGTCGGTACACCTGGCATGTTTGAAGGCTTCCATGCAAAGATGTCTCGGTTCTCACGGATGAACTCGATGATCGCGCTTTCCTATTTCGGATCCAGATTAGCACTGATGCTTGATACATCTCCATCGTATCTACTTTTCCAAACACTTTTGCCCTTGTTTTGGACTCTAACTTGCATGATTTGAATGGAACTAACCCGGACTGACGCTGTTTTCAGCAGAATTGCCATGCAGTTATTTTTGTGCAGAAATAAAAGTTCTCGGAATGACCTGATAATCAACGGAGAATATTTTTGGAATATATAAAAAATACTGGCAAGAGAATCAAGGCCAGGGGGCCATACCCTGTCCATGAGGGTGGGGGCGCGGCCCCTTGCCTCGTGGGCCCCCTAGTGCTCCACCGACCTCAACTCCAACTCTATATATTCACGTTCAGGGAGAAAAAAAATCATAGAGAAGGATTCATCGTGTTTTACGATACGGAGCCGCCGCCAAGCCCTAATCTCTCTTGGGAGGGCTGATCTGGAGTCCGTTCGGGGCTCCGGAGAGGGGAATCCATCGCCATCATCATCATCAACCTTCCTCTATCACCAATTTCATGATGCTCACCGCCATGCGTGAGTAATTCCATCGTATTCTTGCTGGACGGTGATGGGTTGGATGAGATTTATCATGTAATCGAGTTAGTTTTGTTTCGGTTTGATCCCTAGTATCTATTATGTTCCGAGATTGATGTTGCTATGACTTTGCTATGCTTAATGCTTGTCACTAGGGCCTAAGTGCCATGATTTCAGATCTGAATCTATTATGTTTTTATTAATATATGTGAGTTCTTGATCTTATCTTGCAAGTCTATAGTCACCTATTATGTGTTATGATCCGTTAACCCCGAAGTGACAATAATCGGGATACTTACCGGTGATGACCATATTTTGAGGAGTTCATGTATTCACTAAGTGTTAATGCTTTGGTCCGGCACTCTATTAAAAGGAGGCCTTAATATCCCTTAGTTTCCAATAGGACCTCACTGCCACGGGAGGGTAGGACAAAAGATGTCATGCAAGTTCTTTTCCATAAGCATGTATGACAATATTCGGAATACATGCCTACATTACATTGATGAACTGGAGCTAGTTCTGTGTCACCCTATGTTATAACTGTTGCATGAGGAATCACATCCGACATAATTATCCATTACTTATCCATTGCCTACGAGCTTTTCAAATATTGATCTTTGCTTATTTACTTTTCCGTTGCCACTGTTACAATTACTACAAAACTACTACTATTACCTTTGCCACCGTTACCACTACTATCATATTACTTTTCTACTAAATACTTTGCCGCAGATATTAAGTCTTTCAGGTGCGGTTGAATTGACAACTCAAATGTTAATACTTGAGAATATTCTTTGGCTCCCCTTGTGTCGAATCAATAAATTTGGGTTGAATACTCTACCCACGAAAACTGTTGCGATCCCCTATACTTGTGGGTTATCAAGACTATTTTCTGGCGCCGTTGCCGGGGAGCATAGCTCTATTCTTTGGGTCACTTGGGATTTATATCTGTTGATCACTATGAAGAACTTGAAAGATGAAAGAACCAAGATTTTTCCCTCAACTACGAGGGGAGGTAAGGAACTGCCATCTAGCTCTGCACTTGATTCACCTTCTGTTTTGAGTAAACTTGCAACCCCTACTCCTGCTATTCATTCTGATATGTCACATGTTATTGATGATGCCACTTCTGCTCTGCATGATACTTATGATGAAACTACTTCTATGCTTGATACTACTGTACCATTAGGTGAATACCTTGATGAACAACTTGCTAGGGTTAGAGAGAATGAAATTATTGAAACTAATAATATTGATGAAAGTGATGATGAAGATTCTCTCCCTAGATATGAATTGCCTGTTGTGCCTGAGGGTTTGTTATGGATGAAGATACTGCTAGAGACTTCTTAGCTTGCAATGATAGATATGATCTTAAGAAACTGTTAGCTAAGCTGAAAAAAAAATCTTTGAATGCTAGAATGAAATATGACCCTGCTTTTGCTACTTCACCTATGTGTATTTCTAATAAGGATTATGATTTCTCTATCGATCCTGAGTTAATTACTTTGGTGGAATCTGATCGTTCTTATGGCTATGAATCTCAAACTGTTGTGGCACATCTTAGTAAATTAAATGATATAGCCATCCTGTTCACTAATGATGAGAAAATTCGCTATTACTTTATCCTTAAGTTGTTTCCGTTCTCATTAAAGGGTGATGCTAAAACATGGTTTAATTCTCTTGATCCTGGTTGTGTGCGTAGTCCCTAGGATATGATTTATTACTTCTTTACTAAGTATTTCCCCGCTCATAAGAAACAAGCTGCTCTAAGGGAAATATATAATTTTGTGCAAATTGAAGAAGAGAGTCTCCCATAAGCTTGGGGGGGCTTCTCCAATTACTTAATGCTTTTCTTGATCATCCTCTCAAGAAAAATGAAACACTTGATGTCGGGGATATGCCCCGCGGTATGACCCGACTAGGCTTGGTGTTTTCATTGGTAACCCGCCGGAGTGGCGACTCACGAGCCTGGCGACTCATGGATGGCCCTAACGTCGGGTTAGATAGAAGACTAGGCCCAAGGCCCAGAAGGCCGGCTCATGTTATGGTGGGCCGGTTTAAGAGGAAAGGCATAATGAATATTCTCCTATAAAGGAAGCAAGACTAGGACTCCACTTGTAATAGGTTAATCCTAATCCTACTAGGACTAGTCATGTAACCCGCCCCTTCAACATATATAAGGAGGGGCAGGGCTCCCCAAAGAGGGGGAAGGAGCAGAAACAATCTCTAGGGCTAGACACAACTAAAGGAGGGTCGGCTTATGCGGCGACTCTCTGATGAGCATAATAAGATCTAGCCCAAACAACATGTAGGGTTATTACCGGATGATGTTTCTCGGGGCCCGAAGCTGTCTAAATCCTTGTCTTATGTTGCGTTTCTCGATTCCGCTGAACCCCTCTGAAGCTACCACATAGATGCGTTGGCCTCGCGACTAAGTCCTGACACTAAGGACATCTGCCGTGACAATTTTACAACAGTTGGCGCCCACCGTGGGGTTCGCACACGGTGGTATTGAGTTCTTGGAGGGATCTCTCATATGGATCGAGAAGCTCACGGTTGACTAGATAAAGAAGAAGAAAAGGCTCACAGGATAACCCGGCATAACATAACTTTGGGCAGAGCTGGTAAAGTTCATCATTGAGTCGGGATTAAATTTTTGAGTGGGTAGCACAAGGTTAAAGTTCAAGAAGAATTAGGATCGCTGGGCTTATGTGTGTTCGCTGCCACCGTCCTACGATCCACCGAGACCAACAGGTGTTTGTTCCCTATACAATTAAGATATCTAAGCCAAGTCGATCTTGAGGTTTTGCTGGAAGGCGCCAGGAGCAAAGACCAAGACCAAAAGAGATGAGATCAGACAAAAACCGACAGTGACCTGGACCTCGTTTCGGCCTTGTTTTTTTGCTGCATCGTGGACAGCTCTCAGCAGCCTCAAATACTGGGTTGGCTAATATTATTAAATTAGATCTGAGGCGAACTGCGGTCCGAGCAACACAGGGATCAGTCTGGTCTGATTTTATTAAACTAGATTTACCTTGTTCTCATCTGGACTGAGGGTCACACGGAAGATGCTGGTCCTCTGGACCGACCCGTACAAGAATCCAGTCGCCAGGGCCTTTTCTTTTTTCCTTGGTGCTACCGATGATACATCTCCTAATTGGAAGGATCGCTGCTACATCCGTTTGAAAGAGTCAAAGGTCATCATTAGAGAAAGTCCTAAAAAACATCCAATGGAAATCATGCCTTATCATGAGGCTCAAGCATACAAGTCAAGGAAAGAAAGAAGGGAACGGCCTTGACCCGGCTTCAGGATTCGGTCACGACCCAAACTATGATTGGTTGCCGAGTCGTCCGCAGCGTGCAAGTCGTTGTCGAGATTACCAAGCCGTCGAGACAGTTAATTTCTACTGCGATACACTGTTTTGCTGATTTAAAATCCCCAGGCGTCAACTCACAAGCTGCTGGTGCTACGACATTTTGGGTAAAGGCTAAGGATGATTTCATCAACCACAAGTACTACTTGGTGCTCACGAGGAGTACTAGTACTAGTTGACTAATCTGGTATTAATTGCTGTGAACTGCTACGGCCACTCCACGATACTACGAGGTTCTATCCTTCTTATATATTTTATTAGCACATGTTATTTTTATCAAAAAAAAATTATTCTGGTCTGTTGTATTTTTTTGCAGGACTATTGTTTATTACAAAAGGTGTCGCACAAGAGGCGCGCACTAGCATTATTTTTGCACTAGCACCTCCCCGTGCCGCGCTGCTTGACGAGTACATGCGCAGGTTGCCGCTCCTGCTACATCAACATGACGTGGCTGATTCAGCCGTCCGCACGACTTACCGCGCCTGTGATTGACACGCCCGTCCGCATGGCTTACCGCGCCTGCGATTGATTTGCCGTTCGCGCGGTTTACCGCGCCTGCGATTCATTCGTCGTCTGCACCGGCTTATATGCCACAGCCGACTCTCCCCGTCCGCACCGGCTTACACGACACGGCCAACTCATCTGTCTGAGCCGCCTCTGATGCTGCAGTCGTTTTACTGTCCGCCCTGTGGTCCGGCCTATTCAAAGTGCCGGGTTGACTAACGGACTTTACGCACAGATCATCTGTCATTCACAAACATCAGGTGATATCCATCTAAATTTGTCTTATTAACACTTATTGTTTTTTTGTAAAGAACAATTACTCTGCCCTTGTAATATTTTTACACAGGACAATTTTTTATGCTATTATACCACGGATAAGGAGTGCATGCACTAGCATTCGTCCATGCCACGCTGCTTGACAGACATGCGTGCAAGCCGCCATTCCCATGGTCCAGTCCGCATCAACTCGTCAGGACCGTGTGAATTGCCCAAAAAACCACGAACAGGCCGCCATCCCCGCAGTCCGGTCTACATCAACATAC
>NC_057812.1:602398316-602401516 GCF_018294505.1 Triticum aestivum
ACCGACTCGCTTGTCCGTGCCGGCTTACAACGTCGGTGCCGACTCTCCTTGTCCACACCGGCTTACAACGCCGCGGTCGATTCATCTGTCTGCTCGCATGGCCGACTCGCCCATGATTGATTTCAGCTTCACCGTGGTGATCATCAACTCCGCGGTGTATATTTTCTGGCCTAACATATCAGGTGAAATCCATCCATTATATTTTTACATTATACATTGCTTTCTTTAAAAGAGAAATTACTATGGCTTGCAAGTTTTCCAATGCAGGACAAATTGTCTACTACAAAAAGGGGTTATTATATCATTGCACTGTTGAAGGACTCATACCGGTTTATATCACGGTCAAATATGGAGAGTCTCAAGCCAACTCCTCGAGTAGTCTTAAGACTTGGGGGCTACAATGACATGACTCGGGAACTCCGGGTTATTGGAGGGAATGATAACCTGGTTTCGGAGGACACCGCCACATTGATGAAAATTTAAAGACCGTCAGAAAATTGTCGGTTCAAAATAAAGATTCCAATTTAAAATCCGGTTCAAGAGACATCTCTCTCCTGTAAAGCTTTGAAGCTCTCAAATCTGGTTCAACCATCCGGCTCAAGGTAAATTTGTCTCTTACAAAGCTTTTAAGCTCTCAATTCCGGTTCAAACATCCGGCTCAAGGACAATCTATCTCCCACAAAGTTTTGAAAGCTTTCAAATCCGGTTCAAAGTTTCGGTTCAAAAAGAATTAATCTCTCGCAAGATTCGAGTTCTCAGAAAAATTAAAGGTTGCCAAAGAGAACTTGCTGCCATGATGTGCGGTTCAAACATGGATATCCTGCCTTACGGCTTACCTTATTATGGTCACTTGGGGGCTTCCTATTCAAACATAGGTCGTGTTTGAACCAAAGAGAACATAGCTGTCGTAACCCTTTTGATCGGTGCAAAGCCAAACTCACTAGGGGTCTTCTTGATCTTATCCGAATCATAGCTTAACCCCTTTTGGGTCCGACTTGGATCGTATTTGAATCAGGGTCGTTAAAAACCTCTTAAGGTCATTTGGGGGCTTCCTGTTCAAACATAGGTCGTATTCGAACCAAAGAGAACATAACTGTCGGTACCCGCTTGATCAGCGCAACGCCAAAGCCACTAGGGGCTACATGATCATATTCGAATCCTAGCTTAACCCCTTTGGAATGGTTTACTGATCGTATTCGAATCAGAAACCTCGATTTTTATTTGGTTTAAGATTTTGCAAAAAATCTTTTGGGTTTTGAAACTTTTTGCTCATATCTGAAGCATATATATGTGGTTTCTATTAACCCACCCTGGCTTTCGACGAACAAGTCGCCATCATATGACAATATTAATACTTGGAAGGTTTGACTTCTTAGTTTTGGGTTATCACCCTTACTGCACATGTCACATAGACCGACAGTGCAAATTCAATATCACAGGATAAGACTACATTTGGGTGGTTACCCGCCCTGGCTTTTGACATTAAGTCACCAAGGCGTATGTTGTTTAAACTCTGTGCAGGATTTGTAGAACCGTGCCTTATATAAATGCTTAAGTCCAAGCTCATCATTAAAATTGATGCTTCAGAATGATCATCCATGCTGGATTTTCTCAAAGGCTATAAATAGCCAGGTTATAAAAATTCCGGCTTACAATGGAGGCGTATTAAATCGCCATCGGCCAAGAGCCGCCGGGTATCTAAAACTCCAGATTTACTTGAAAACAGATAAGGTACTTGAATCTTTAAATAGCCAAACTTGACTGGATTTTCATTATGATATTGAATGATTGAGGTTTTCAAACCGGGTTATTCAAATCTTTAAATAGCCAAACTTGGCTGAATTTTCATTATGATATTGAATGATTGAAGTTTTCAAACCGGGTTATTCAAATCTTTAATAGCCAACATGGCTGGATATTTATTATGGTTATTAGTAACTAATATTATGATTGAGGTTTTCAAAGTCGCTTCAGCGCAATGGCTAGTATTTTATCAATGGATATGATTTATTCTACAATGAAAGGAATAGTCCCGAGTCGCTGCAGGCTTACAACCCGACACTTGGGGGCTACATTATTCAAATTGAGATTACATCGAATATGCAAAGTCCCATGTTACTGCCAGCATGCACCATGGCACTTGGGGGCTAATGAAAGTCATTTTTACTAGCCTTCTTGAAGATCCGACTCATCACTTCATAATGAGCCGGCCCTTGGGGGCTACCAATTGCTCCTGTCAACAATTCAGGGTACACAAGCTTCAGCCCGTTATATTGAAAGATTCACTATTCAGTTAGTAGAATACAAAGCTCTTAACCTTGTGGACGTGGGTTCAAGCCCCATGGTGGAGATCATATTATATGATGTTATTATCAATAAATTATATACAAAGTCCCAACTCAGTATTATCTTACTAAGCTGTCCCTTGGGGGCTACATGTTGCTGTTCAAGTTTACATGGTTATATCTACAAAGTCCCTGCTCATTATTGCATAATGACCCGACCCTTGGGGGCTACACTGGTTGAAGTTTTCATGAGCATAAGGTAATTACAAGTCCCAGGTTGCTGCAAGCATGACAACCCGACACTTGGGGGCTACAGGTGATATGCATATAAGGGAGAAAAAAATCTTCAAATTCTCAGTTTGGAGTAGACCAGATTAACCCGGTGTCTGCAACAATCATGACCCGACATCATTTATTTATAAACCGACAATTTTGGCAATCATAAATCGGCAAGATCTACATCTTTAAGCCGGCTGAATATACGTTGAATATTTCAAGACCAATATTTTTGTCAAGTGAGAGCATTGACGGCCGATTCAAATGGATTATTTCTTAAAATATTTCTCTACAAGAGCCAATGTCAGCAAATTGGTTATGAAGCTGGCCTATTGACCCGGATTTTTTAGAAGAAGTGCCTGGATTTTATGCATTGACAAGGTTTGGACATATCCGTTAAAAGAGTTTTGCTATAAGATCTTGAGTATGCATCCAGGAGGAAATGACAAGGACTTAAAGATGATCAGGTGCCGGTTCAAGAAAATATTTAACCAGGATCACAACCTATCAAGTTTGTTCTTGTGTTTATTTTACAGGATTAGTTTAACATGGATAAATCCAAATTAAACTGGGGGCTAATATCGGGGATATACCCTGCGGTATGACCCGGCCGGACTTGGGGTTTTCATTGGTAACCCG
>NC_057812.1:602402032-602402556 GCF_018294505.1 Triticum aestivum
GGTTATTACCGGATGATGTTTCCCGGGGCTCGATGCTGTCTAAATCCTTGTCTTATGTTGTGTCTCTCAATTCTGCTCAACCCCTCTCAAGCTACCACATATATGCATTGGCCTCGCGACTAAGTCCTGACACTAAGGACATCTGCCGTGACAATTCCACGACACTTGATATCTTTTATAATGGACTAACTGATGCTTCCAGAGACCACCTGGATAGTTGTGCTGGTTGTGTTTTCAGGGAAAGAACTATTAATCAAGCTGAATTGCTATTGATTAATACGTTGAGTAATGAAAATGATTGGACACTTCCTGAACCAACTCCTAAGCCAACTCTGAAGAAAAGGGGTATTCTATTTCTCAGTACTGAAGATATTTAAGAGGCAAAGAAATCTATGAAAGAAAAAGGTATTAAACTGAAGATGTTAAGAATTGACCACCTATTGAAGAAATACATGGTCTTGATAACCCGACACAGGTAGTAAAGGTAAATTCTCTCTATAGATTTGATGAAGGTGATATTCCTC
>NC_057812.1:602402830-602427912 GCF_018294505.1 Triticum aestivum
AAGTACTTAAAGCTCAGAATAATTTGCTCAATGAATTAAATAATAAGAAACATGATATTGTTGTTAGAGTTGTGACTAGAGGGGCTAAAATGACTCAGGAACCTTTGTATCCTGAGGGCCACCCTAAGAGAATTGAGCAAGATTCTCAGAGAACTAATGTTGATGCACCTAGTTCTTCTAAGAAGAAGAAAATGAAAAATGATAGGTTGTTGCATGCTTCTAGTGAACCTGTTGTTGATACACCTAAGAATCCCAATGATATTTCAATTTCTGATGCTGAAACACAATCTGGTAATGAACATGAACCTAGTGATAATATTAATGATGATGTTCATGTTGATGCTCAACATAGTAATAACAATGATGTAGAGATTGAACCTGATGTTGATCTTGATATATAACCCACAATCAAAGAATCAACGTTATGATAAGAGGGACTTTGTTGCTAGGAAGCACGGTAAAGAAAGAGAACCATGGGTTCAGAAACCCATGCTTTTTCCTCCTAAACCATCCAAGAAAAAGGATGATGAGGATTTTGAGAGCTTTGCTGAAATGATTAGACCTATCTTTTTGCGTAGGCGTTTGACTGATATGCTTAAAATTAATCCTTATGCTAAGTACATGAAGGATATTGTTACTAATAAAAGAAAGATACCAGAAGCTGAAATTTCCACCATGCTTGCTAATTATAATTTTAAAGGTGGAATACCAAAGAAACTAGGAGATCCTGGAGTACCAACTATACCATGCTCCATTAAGAGAAACTATGTTAAAACTGCTTTATGTGATCTCGGAGCCGCTGTTAGTGTTATGCCTCGCTCTTTATATCATAGACTTGATTTGAATAAGTTGACACCTACTGAAATATCTTTGCAAATGGCCGATAAATGAACTACTATACCTGTCGGTATTTGTGAGGATGTGCCCGTCGTGGTTGCAAACGTTACTATTTTGACGGGCTTTGATATTCTTGATATTCCCAAGGACGATAGTATGTCCATTATTATTGGAAGACCCTTTTTGAATACTGTAGGGGCTGTTATTGATTGCCACAAAGGCAATGCCACTTTTCATGTTAATGGTAATGAGCATACGGTACACTTTCCGAGGAAACAACCTCAAGTCCACAGTATCAATTCTATTGGAAAAATTCCAACAATTACTATTGGAGGTTTTGAATTTCCTCTTCCTACTGTCAACAAGAAATATGATATTCTTATTGTTGGGGACGTGCATATCCCCATTGAGGTAACCTAGTCTTATTCGAAATTTCTCCAGTTTCATGCGAATCAGAATGAGTTTGTTAACAAGACTTGATCAACCTTGTTAGTGGATTCCTTTTGATGAGCATGAGATGGATGAAGTTAGAAAGCACAACTATCTGTACCCCCCTTTTACTTTCTGTTATTTAGATTAAATAAAGCAAAAATAGTATTTTCTGTCTGTTTTCTGAATCATCCTTGCAATAAAAAATACCCCGAAAATAAAAGTTCTCCAAATGTCCCAAAAATGAAATGTGATTTTTTTGTAGAATATTTAAGAATATCTGGCACTGAGAACACACTAGAGGGGGCAACCACCTGGCCACGAGGATGCAGGGCGTGCCCCCCGCCTCATGGGCCCCTCATGGCCCCCCTCCACTTATTCCAGCACCCACACACTTCTTCTTCATCTAGAAAAAATCACCCACCAGCTCAAACCTGAGTTCTAGCTCATCTTGCTGCCATTTTCGATCTCCTTGCTCAAAGCTCCATTCACAAAACTGCTTTGGGGGATTGTTCTTCGGTATGTGACTCCTCCATTGGTCCAATTAGTTTTTGTTCTAGTGCTTTATTTATTGCAAATTTTTTCTGCTTAGGTGACCCTGTTCTTGAGCTTGCATGTCAAATTTATTTGGTCAAAAGTAGTTTTAATGCATAATATGGCCTCTAGGCACTAGTGGGAGTAGTTGCTATCAATCTTGTTGAGTTTGGTTCACTTTTATTTCGAGTTACTAAAAATTTCAGAATTTTTTCCAGAGGAAATGATGAAGAGATTGTTGAGGGGCTCTTCGAGCCGGAGCTCAAAGGATATGCAAAGTGAAGAGAATAAGAAGCCCAAATATAATCTCCCTCGCACTGCGGAGGTTCGGCCGTGTGAATGGCCTTGTGATGAATTCTTGAGATCAGCCGGGATTCATGATGACTTTTATTATTTGGCTGAGAATGCTGGCCTCACTAACTTCCTCCACGACCATCTCGAACAATATCTCCTACTCACTAATATTTTTGTGAAGAATTTTCATTTCCATGCTAGGAGGTCGCCACCTTCTGTGGATTTTTATTTGTATGATGAGTATAAGGAGATGTCACTTTATGACTTTTGTGTAGTTTGCAAGTTTCCCTTTGAGGGCAACATAGAGGAACCACATCGTAATGATGTGGAAGGGTTTATTGATATGATTGTTGTAGGGGAAACGAGGAAAGTTTCCGATGCAAGAATTACTAGCATACATTTTTCTGTTTTACGTTACTTTGCAATATTTGCTAGTAGATGCTTAATTGGTCACGGGAACAGTTGAAACCTTAGTGCCCCTGATATTGTTATTTTGTTCCTTGCATTGTTTCGTGATACCACTTTTAGTTTAGGCGCTATTGTTCCTAAGCGGTTAAATCTGAACCATACGAAGGGTCCCATCTTTGGAGGCATCTTTGCTTTGCGATTTGCTGCACACTTTAACATACCTATTAGGCATTATGAGAAAGAGGAAAAGTTGCTGCCTCCTATTTTTCTAGATTATAAGAGTATGGTAGAACATGATTTTATTGTTAAGAATAAGAAGTAGATGCTTAACTATAGACTGATATTTGATAAAAATTACTTTGAGACTATTACCTTGCCTGCTCCCTCTTTTTTCAACATATTTTTAGGCACGTACCTTGTTTTGCCGGAGGCCGTTCATGCACACCGGAGCCTGACATCAACTCCAGAGCCTGAGCCGAAGCGACCACTTGATCATCACCGTCAGTCTGTCTATCAGTGGGATCCGAAGGAGATCGCTAACCAGTGGCACCCTGAGGATCCTCCTCAGTACACTGGAGAGGACCATTTTGATCCATAGGCATAGACCAACTTAGGCCAAAATCCTAAGCTTGGGGGAGTACGTACTTCTCACCAACATTACATTCATGTTCACACACTCATGCCAGTTGTCGATGCTCATACTTTTTAATTGTATCATCCATGCTAGTTTATTTTCTGTTTTAAGCTTTCTTCTTGTGTGTTTGAAAAACCTTAAGAAAAATCAAAAAATTTAGTTGTAGCTTTTAGCTAGTTTACTTTCCATGCCTGTAGTAGCAATAATTAAAAAGAAAACCCAAAAATATTTCTCGTTCTTCTTTTGCTTGTTGGGAGCTTTCCAATGTAAATAGTTTTGTTTCTTTTCTTTTCTTTGGGGGTCGAGAGGAGAAGATCATGATGAAAATGTTGAAGTGGCTCTCATATGCATTGTTGTTGATCTAACCAAGAGCCCATATTACCTTGTCTTCTCCTGTATATTGAATGCTTGCATATTCCAGCTTAGTCCAATGCACGTGCACTATTATTATTATCCACACCGTTCGGTCGTGCAAGTGAAAGGAAATAATGACGATATATGATGAACTGATTGAGATGAGAAAAGCTGGTATGAACTCGACTTATCTTGTTTTTCTAAATATGATTAGTTCATCGTTCCTAATTCAGCCTATTATGAATGAAACATGTTTGCAATGACAATTAGAGATTATAGTTGCTCATGCCATGCTTCATTTTCTAGGAGTTTATAATGGTTTACCTTGCGTGCCAACATGCTATTAAAATGGTTGTGATGTGGTATGTTAGGGTGGTATCTCCTTTGAACGATTCGAGTGGCTTGAGTTGGCACATGTTCACGCATGTAGTTGAAACAAAATCAACATAGCCTCCATGATATTTATGTTCATGGTGAATTATATCCTACTCATGCTTGCATTTAGTGTTGATTAATTTTAATGCATGTTCATGACTGTTGTCGCTCTCTAGCTTGTCGCTTCCCAGTCTCTTTCTAGCCTTCACTTGTACTAAGCGGGAATACTGCTTGTGCATCCAATTCCATAAACCCCTAAAGTTATTCCATATGAGTCCACCATACCTTCCTATATGCGGTATCTACCTGCCGTTCCAAGTTAATTTGTATGTGCCAAACTCTAAACCTTCAAATGAAATTCTGTTTTGTATGCTCGAATAGCTCATGTATCAACGAGGGTTGTCTATATCTTCCATGCTAGGCGGGTTATTCTCAAGAGGAGTGGACTCCGCTCCTCACTCACGAGAAAATGGCTGGTAACCGGGATGCCCAGTCCCATGCTCAAATCAAATCAAAATAATTGCAAAAAAAAACTCCCCCAGGACTGATGTTAGTTGGAGGCACCCATTGTTTCGGACAAGCCATGGATTGATGTTTGTTGGTGGTAGGGGGAGTATAAACTTTACCATTCTGCTTGGGAACCGCCCATAATGTGTGTAGCATGGAAGATATCGAGATCCCACAGTTGTTATGTTGACAATGAAAGTATACCACTCAAAATATTATTCATCTCTATTTCAAAAATCGAGCTCTGGCACCTCTACAAATCCCTTCTTCCCTCTGCGAAGGGCTTATCCATTTACTTTTATGTTGAGTCATCATCCTCTTATTAAAAAGCACCAGTTGGAGATCACCGCTATCATTTGCATGCATTACTATTAGTTTACATTGAGTATGACTGTGAATGGATCTCTTTTACCATGAATTACAATTTCCAGTCAGCCCTTGGTCTTCAGAGGTGCTCTGCATTTATGTTTTGCGGTCTCAGAAAGGGCTAACGAGATACCATCTTGTTATACCATATTATGATTGTTTTGAGAAAGTGTTGTCATCCGAGATTTATTATTATTGCTCGCTAGTTGATTACGCCATTGATATGAGTAAACATGAGACCTAAATGTTATTGTGAATATGGTTAGTTCATAATCTTTGCTAAAAACTTGAATGTTGGCTTTACATATTTACAACAATAATAGCAAACAGAGTTTGTAAAAGTTTTTCTTTATCACTTTCAGTTTATCAACTAAATTGCTTGATGACAAGCAAAGGTTTAAGCTTGGGCGAGTTGATACGTATCCATCGTATCTACTTTTCCAAACACTTTTGCCCTTGTTTTGGACTCTAACTTGCATGATTTGAATGGAACTAACCCGGACTGAAGCTGTTTTCAGCAGAATTGCCATGGTGTTATTTTTGTGCAGAAATAAAAGTTCTCGGAATGACCTAAAAATCAACGGAGAATATTTTTGGAATATATAAAAAATACTGACGAAAGAATCAAAGCCAGGGGGACCACACCCTGTCCACAAAGGGTGGGGGGGCGCCTACCCCCTGGGCGCGCCCCCTGCCTCATGGGCACCCTGGTGCTCCACCAACCTCAACTCCAACTCTATATATTTACGTTCTGGGAGAAAAAAATCAAAGAGAAGGATTCATCATGTTTGACGATACGGAGCCGCCGACAAGCCCTAATCTCTGTTGGGAGGGCTGATCTAGAGTCCGTTCGGGGCTCCGGAGAGGGGAATCCATCGCCATCGTCATCATCAACCTTCCTCCATCAGCAATTTCCTGATGCGCACCGCCGTGCGTGAGTAATTCCATCGTAGGCTTGCTGGACGATGATGGGTTGGATGAGATTTATCATGTAATCGAGTTAGTTTTGTTAGGGTTTGATCCCTACTATCCATTATTTTCTGTGATTGATGTTTCTATGACTTTGCTATGCTTAATTCTTGTCACTAGGGCCCGAGTGCCATGATTTCAGATCTGAACCTATTATGTTTCCATGAATATATGTGAGTTCTTGATCCTATTTTGCAATTCAATAGTCACCTATTATGTGTTATGATCCGTTAACCCCGACATGACAATAATCGGGATACTTACCGGTGATGACCGTAGTTTGAGGAGTTCATGTATTCACTAACTGTTAATGCATTGGTCCAGTACTTAGACGCACAGTTCGGGACCCCCTACCCGAGATCCGCTGGTTTTGACACCGACATTGGTGCTTTCATTGAGAGTTCCTCTATGTCGTCGTCATTAGGCTTGATGGATCCTTCGATCATCAATAGCGATGCAGTCCAGGGTGAGACTTCTCTCCCCGGACAGATCTTTGTATTAGGCGGCTCCGCACTGCGGGCCAACTCGCTTGGCCATCTAGAGCAGATCGGGAGCTACGCCCTGGCTATCAGGTCAGATTTGGAAACTTGAACTACACAGCCGACATCCACGGAGACTTGATCTTCGACGGATTTGAGCCCTTGCCGAGTGCGTCGCACGGTCACGATGGGCACAACTTAGCTCTACCATCGGACAGTGTTCGGGAGATCGCACCGACGACTGCTCCGACCCTCAAATCGGAGCCAATTGCTCCATCCAGTGACGGGTGGATAGACCCCGCCGCAAAGGCCGCACTCTCATCGGCGATCGAGCCGAGTATCAACCTTACGTTTTTTGAGAGCCGTGATGCCAAAGTACCGGATTCTTCCTCGGCCACGGACTCCGAACCGCCTGCGCCCGTACCTATCGAATCCAACTGGGCGCCGATTATGGAGTTCACCTCCGCGGATATCTTTCAGCACTCGCCCTTCAGCGACATACTGAACTCATTAAGGTCTCTCTCTCTATCAGGAGAGCCCTGGCCGAACCAGGTCCGACAGAATTGGGATGCGGATGACGAAGAAATTTGCCGCCCACCCACCACCCACTTAGTAGCCACTGTCGATGATTTGACCGACATGCTCGACTTCGACTCCGAAGGTATCGACAGTATGGACGATGATGCAGGAGACGAACAGGAACCACTGCCCATAGGGCACTGGACGCCCACTTCATCAGATGATGTATACATGGTGGACACACCCAAAGAAAATGACGACGAAGAATGGAAGGACACCGCGATGGGTTGTTCCCTCGTGAAGCAGTCAAAGCGGCAGCGTAAGCGTCGCTCCAAATCCCGCCTCGGCAGAAGCAGCGATCATATAAAGCCAGCGATAGAGCAAGGCGAGTCAGTGGACGACAAACACATCATTGAACCATTGTCCGACCCTGGCAACACAGAGAATCAAATCGAACAACCCGACTCCGTCGAAGATAACAGTCTGGATAACATCACACCAGACATGCACCTGAAGCAACATAATACCCATAAAAGGCTTGTTACCACTGCGAGGAGTCTGAAAAAGAAGAAGCAAAGGCTTAGGGCTGCACAAGACACATCAGAATCAGATGGAGTGAAGTACTCAACACTGAAGCGAAGTACGGTGGTAATCGCCACACCAAGAGCTACCCGAAGCGAAAGTTGCTACCTGAATTCGATGAGGAGGCCTTAGATCCCTCGCAATCAAAAAACAAAATGGCCATCCGTTCGGATAGACGACCTCGTGGCCAACATAGAGCGGCAAACGACACCGCACATAAGCCAGTACGTGATCCGCATGAGGGCTTGCATCAAAAGGACGGCGCAACCAGATCCATCTACGGGCCACGCAAGCACGCTCTAGCATGCAATACAACGCAACAAACATCCCAACACCACAGTACACCCAAATACAGGGGTGCCGCACACCCCCTATGTTTCACCGATGAGGTGCTGGACCACGAATTTCCAGAGGGATTCAAACCCGTAAACATAGAGGCGTACAACGGAACGACAGACCCTGGGGTCTGGATTGAGGACTACATCCTCCATATCCATATGGCTCGAGGAGACGATCTCCACGCCATCAAGTACTTACCCCTCAAGATCAAAGGGCCAGCTCAGCACTGGCTTAAAAGCCTCCCCGAAAACTCCATTGGAAGCTGGGAAGAGCTCGAAGACGCTTTTCGGGCAAATTTTCAAGGGACCTATGTCCGACCACCGGATGCAGACGATTTGAGTCATATAACTCAACAGCCCGGAGAGTCAGCCCGAAAGCTTTGGAACAGGTTCCTCACTAAAAAGAACCAAATAGTCGACTGGTCAGTGTCAAAACCGGAGGATCTCGGGTAGGGGGTCCCGAACTGTGCGTCAAGGCCGGATGGTAACAGGAGACAAGGGACAAGATGTTTTTTACCCAGGTTCGGGCCCTCTAGATGGTGGTAATACCCTACTCCTGCTTGATTAATATTGATGATATGGGTAGTACAAGAGTAGATCTACCACAAGATCAAGGAGGCTAAACCCTAGAAGCTAGCCTATGGTATGATTGTTGTGTATGGAGTTGATTGCCTACGGACTACAACCCTCCGGTTTATATCGACACCGGATAGGGTTAGGGTTACACAGAGTCGGTTACAATGGTAGGAGACGTATTGGAAAACAAGGCAAAACAGGCAAGATCGATCTACGGATCACGGGGGCGCGCACCAACACGCGACGATGATCGTCACGCCGGATACACTAAAAGCAAATCCCGTCGTGATATAGCCCGGCACAGAGGCGCTGCACACCCCTTATGCTTCACTGATGAAGTAATGGATCACGAATTCCCAGAAGGGTTCAAACCCGTAAACATTGAACCATACGATGGTACTATAGACCCCGCGGTATGGA
Source organism: Triticum aestivum (assembly GCF_018294505.1). Classification (NCBI taxonomy): domain Eukaryota; kingdom Viridiplantae; phylum Streptophyta; class Magnoliopsida; order Poales; family Poaceae; genus Triticum; species Triticum aestivum. Next base: position 602,411,452 of record NC_057812.1, read on the forward strand.
TAGAAGACTTCTTCCTCCACATTCACATGGCCCGCGGGGATGACCTACATGCCATCAAGTATCTCCCGCTAAAACTCAAAGGGCCGGCTCGGCATTGGCTCAATAGCTTGCCAGCAAACTCCATCGGAAGTTGGGAGAACCTGGCAGAGGCATATAACTCAACAGCCAGGGGAATCGGCCAGGAAATTTTGGACCCGGTTCCTAACCAAGAAGAACCAAATTGTCGACTGTCTGGATGCAGAGGCATTAGCAGAATTTAAGCATAATATCTGTGACAAATGGCTCATCCGGCACCTTGGCCAAGAGAAGCAAACATCCATGGCAGCCCTCACGACACTTATGACCCGCTTTTGTGCGGGCGAAGATAGCTGGTTGGCTCGTAGTACCAATACAGCAACCAAACCTGGCATATCAGAAGCCAGGGATAGCAACGGCAAACCACGATGCAACAAACACCAGCGCCGCAAATATGGTGAAAACGCCGAAAATACGACAGTTAATGCCGGGTCCAGGGGCTCAAAGTCCGGTCAGCGGAAAGGGCCACCCAAAAATAAAAATCCGGGTCCATCCAGTCTGGACCGCATACTAGATCGCCAATGCCAAATTCATGGCACCCCAGAAACGCCAAGGAAAGTCCCATCTGGAGTGTGGACGAAGTCTTCAATCTTGTATCTTCATAGTCCAGGAGTCCGGCTGAACGTATAGTCCGGCTACCCGAACACCCCCTAATCCAGGACTCCCTCAGTAGCCCCTAAACCAGGCTTCAATGACGACGAGTCCGGCGTGCAAATTGTCTTCGGCATTGCAAGGCGGGTTCCTCCTCCAAGTCCTTCATAGAAGATTGTAGACACCAAGAGTAGTGTCCGGCTCTGCAAAATAAGCTTCCACATATTGCCATAGAGAGAATAATATTAACACAAATCAAATCTGCTGACGTATTCCGCAGTGCGTCATCACACTACAGCCAAGTCCTTTACTCGAATCGTTTTCACTTTTCCACCTCAGCGTGTTTTGCGAGGCGGTTTCCTTGGCACGTCTTGTCAAAGCAGAGATCGTGTGCCCCCCTTTCATGGTATTCTCATCAATACGGACGTGGGTAACCCAATCGTGCCCGTTAGCATGTTTTCTCGATTAAAAGCGAGTCCTAAACGGTTATGGGGAGGGCTCCTGGTATTCAACCTCTTATAAAGAGACCAAGGCCTTACTCCCTTTTCCAATCTCAAACGAGTTCGCCCGTCGCCTCGAGTTCCAACACCCTAGGCTCCAGATTCCAGGTGCTTCGGACCTTCGACAATGTCCGGTTCCGACCTTCAAGGCCGATGGATGCGCTCCTCCGTCATGGAGGAGGACATGCTAAAGTTGAGAGAGGCTAAGTTCTTGATCGGCGAAATTTCGCATTGGTTGCCTGCCCAAAGGTAGGCTATTCCCAGTCCCCAGCCCGGTGAGAGCGTAGTGTTCATGTCTCACTTCCTTCGGGGGTTAGGCTTCCCGATGGATCCCTTCGTGAGGGGGCTGTTGTTTTATTACGGGCTGGAATTTCATGACTTAGCTCCGGAGTCCATCCTCCACATTTCCTCATTCATCATTTTGTGCGAAGCGTTCCTCCGTGTCACTCCTCAGTTTGGATTATGGCTCAAGACTTTTGGAGTGGAGCTGAAGATGATCGAGGGACGGCACGCAGAGTGCGGAGGCGCTGTCGTAAGTAAGAATGCTGATGCTCCATGGCCCGAGGGCTCCTTTCAAGAGGAGCTCGGCTTGTGGCAATGAGAATGGTTCTATATCGCCGCTCCCAGGAGCGCCAAGTGGGCGGCGCCTCCTGCCTTTCGCTCGGGTCCCCCATCACAGCTAGCATCATGGGTCCACAAAGGATTAGATTGGGGGTTATCCAAAGATGTGCCCTTGTTGCAGGGCCACAACAGGGATCTCTTTGAAAGAGACCTCAACCTGGTCAAGGTGACGCAGGTCATGCTGATTCGCCAAACACTGGCCGGCAAACGTCGCTCCCTTCGTCTGTGGGAGTTTAATCCGGAGGGACCACGAGCTCTCCATCATTTTATGGGCGCAACTCCCATGGAGACGTATAAACTGTTCTTCGGATCACAAATGATGTGTCCGGATTTGACCGAGGATGCAGGCCTAAGCTGCAATCGCCCGGATACCGAAGTAAGTAACCTTGTGCCCAGACCTACTATCCATATAATCGTCATAAACTTGCCCCTAAAAGAGTTGTCCTTTTAAACAGGAGTGGATAGCGAAGGCAAAGCTGATCAGGTGTCCGGCTCCCCTTCCCGAAACCAGGCCGGATCCCGTGCTTGTCAGGATGTTGAAGATAATGCCTTTGGAGGGAAGTAAGGGGAATTACAAGGGAACTATGGCCTCCTCGAAGGAGGCTGCTCCGAAGGGAGGAACCGCCAATTCCTCTCCCAAGGGGAAGAAGAGGCCCACCTCTGATGACCCGGAGACCATGGCCCCGAAGCGGGGGAGCAAATCCTCGTCAGAGGGTCCGACACCGGGGAGTTCCTCAGCCGAACTACGCCCTCAAAGGGATCAGCCCTCCAGCGAGCCGTAAGTAGAGAGAGGTTTTCCTTTTGAGGGATGAAGGAAATCCTTGATTTATATCTAAGAAGGTTAACCGAAATTTTACCTTGTAGCTCGGACCTCAGCCCTTCTCAGCAGAGCTCGTCTTCGGGGGATCTTCTTCCGGAGATGATGGAGAGCGGGACGCCTCCCCCTGCCGTACCGCCTAGCGAGGCGGGCGACCCTGAGGTGTCGTCACGGAGGGTTTCTCTGAATCCGGCAGGGGCGGAAGATAGCTATGTGGCCCCCCAAGGCTCTCCGCGTGCGGCCTTCGAAAGGGGCCATAGGACAAGTCCGGCACCGTCTGGTGCTCGGCTGGAGGAGCTAAAGATTTTGCTAGGGCGAGCTTCTATCTCAGAGGAGCACCATGCGTTGATGGGCATGGTGATTGAAAGGATTTCATCCGCAGAAAGCGGATTGCATGAGGCCGTCAAAAGTTTACTGACGGGTTTTGAGGTACGTTAGATAGTGTATACTTTTGTCAGTTGCGCATAAGTAAGATGCGCCCTGTGTAGATAGTAGCCCCTGAGACTCTGCGCGTTGTCAAGAAATGATGGCACGCAGAGGATCATAATCCCAGGTCTAAGATGTTGCCTTTGAATGTAGGTGACGAGGTGTCCAGAATCTAGCCGAACTGATGATGTAGCCGAACTAAAGCGGCAACTGGACGTGGCAGATGACGACATCGCGCTTGTCAACAAGCGGCTTGATGAGGCTCAAGGTATGTAATTCTTCGGGTGGCATCAGGTAAGAGGAGCTTCATGCTAGTGTCTTACAATGAGTGTGCTTGACGCAGATGGTACGGCCGCCGTGGAGAATCTTAGGGCAGAACTTGTCGGAGCTAAGGAGCAAGCCAGAAAAAGCGATGCGGCTGCCGAGAAGGCCCTTGAAGAGCTGAGAGCCGAACAGGCTGCTCACTGCCGAAGCAATGAAGAGATGGCCGAGATGGCCGAGAATTTAAAGAGCGCTGCAGACCGTTGCAAACTTCTTGAGAAAGAAGACCGGGCGAGACAGACGGACTTAGAGAAGACCGGGCATTTTTATATTGCATGGATAATCAGATAACGGACAGAAAAATACATTTTTATTATTATTTAATAACAGAAAGTAAAAGTGGGGTACAGAAGGTTGTGCCTTCTAGTTTCATCCATCTCATGCTCATCAAAAGGAATCCACTAACAAGGTTGATCAAGTCTTGTTAACGAACTCATTCCGAATAACACAGAACCAGAGAAATTTCGAATAACACTATGTTAGCTCAACGGGGATATGCACATCCCCAATAATAAGAATATCATGTTTCTTCTTGATAGTAGGAAGGGGAAATTCAAAACCTCCAAATATAATCGATGGAATTTTTCCAATAGAGTTGATACTATGAACTTGAGGTTGTTTCCTCGGAAAGTGTACCGTGTGCTCATTACCATTAACATGAAAAGTGACATTGCCTTTAGTGCATTCAATAACAGCCCCTGCAGTATTCAAAAAGGGTCTTCCAAGAATAATAGACATACTATCGTCCTCGGGAATATCAAGAATAACAAAGTCCATTTAAATAGTAACGTTTGCAACTACAACAGGCACATCCTCACAAATACCGACATGTATAGCAGTTGATTTATCAGCCATTTGCAAAGATATTTCAGTAGGTGTCAACTTATTCAAATCAATTCTATGATATAAAGAGAGAGGCATAACACTAACACCGGATCCAAGATCACATAAAGCAGTTTTAACATAATTTCTTTTAACGGAGCATGGTATAGTTGGTACACCGGGATCTCCAAGTTTCTTTGGTATTCCACCCTTAAAAGTATAATTAGCAAGCATGGTGGAAATTTCAGCTTCCGGTATCTTTCTCTTATTTGTAACAATATCTTTCGTATACTTAGCATAAGGATTCATTTTGAACATATCAGTTAATCGCATACGCAAAAAGATAGGTCTAATAATTTCAGCAAAGCGTTCGAAATCCTCATCATCCTTTTTCTTGGATGGTTTGGGAGGAAAAGTCATGGGTTTCTGAACCCATGGTTCTCTTTCTTTACCATGTTTTCTAGCAACAAAGTCTTTCTTATCATAACGTTGATTCTTTCATTGTGGGTTATCAAGATCAACAGCAGGTTCAATTTCTATATCATTATCAGTACTAGGTTGAGCATCATCATGAACACTATCATTATCCTTATCACTAGTTTCAGGTTCATTGCCAGATTGTGTTTCAGCATCAGAAATAGAAATATCATTTGGATTCTCAGGTGTTTCAGTAATTGGTTCACTAGAAGCATGCAAAGTCATATCATTTTTCCCTTTCTTCCTTTTAGAAGGACTAGGTGCATCTATATTATTTCTATGAGAATCTTGCTCAATTCTCTTAGGTTGGCCTTCAGGATACGAAGGTTCCTGAGTCATTTTACCACCTCTAGTCATAATTCTAACAGCATTATCATTGTTCTTACTATTCAATTTGTTGAGCAAATCATTTTGACCTTTAAGTACTTGTTCTACTTGAGTGGTAACCATAGAAGCATGTTTACTAATAAGTTTAAGTTCACCTTTGACATTAGCCATATAATCACCAAAGTGTTCAAGCATATTTGAATTGTATTTCAATTGTCTACCAGAATAAGTATTAAAATCTTCTTGCTTAGCCATAAATTTATCAAACTCATCTAAGCATGGGCTAGCAAACTTAGTAAATGGGATTTCAACTTTATTATATCTATAGGGAGAATTTACCTTTACTACCTGTCTCGGGTTATCAAGACCATGAGTTTCTTCAATAGGTGAAGGATTAAGATCATATGTTTCTTCAATAGGCGGTAAATTAAGACCATGTATTTCTTCAATAGGAGGTAAATTCTTAACATCTTCAGCTTTAATACCTTTTTCTTTCATATATTTCTTTGCCTCTTGCATATCTTCAGGACTGAGAAATAGAATACCCCTCTTCTTCCGAGTTGGTTTAGGAATAGGCTCAGGAATTGGCTCCGGAGGTGTCCAATTATTTTCATTTGTTAACATATTATTCAATAGAACTTCAGCTTCATCCGGTGTTCTTTCCTTGAAAACAGAACCAGCACAACTATCCAGGTAATCTGTGGAGGCATCGGTTAGTCCATTATAAAAGATATCAAGTATTTCATTTTTCTTAAGAGGATGATCAGGCAAAGCATTAAGTAATTGGAGAATCCTCCCCCAAGCTTGTGGGAGACTCTTTTCTTCAATTTGCGCAAAATTATATATATCCCTTAAAGCAGCTTGTTTCTTATGAGCAGGGAAATATTTAGTAGACAGGTAATAAATCATATCCCAGGGACTACGCACACAACCAGGATCAAGAGAATTAAACCATATCTTAGCATCACCCTTTAATGAGAACAGAAATATTTTAAGGATATAAAAGTAGCGAGTTCTCTCATCATTAGTGAACAGGGTAGCTATATCATTTAATTTAGTAAGATGTGCCACAACAGTTTCAGATTCATAGCCATGAAAAGGATCAGATTCAACCAAAGTAATTATATCAGGATCAACAGAGAATTCATAATCCTTATCGGTAACACAGATAGGTGAAGTAGCAAAAGCAGGGTCATGTTTCATTCTAGCATTTAGAGATTGTTGATTCCATTTAGCTAATAACCTCTTGAGTTCGTGTCTATCTTTGCAAGCTAAAATAGCTAAAGAAGCTTCTTTATCAAAAACATAACGCTTAGGAATAACAGGCAAGTCTTCATCGTCACTTTCATCAGTATTATCAGATTCAATATTTTCAATCTCTCTAGCCCTAGCAAGTTGTTCGTCAAGAAATTCACCAAGTGGCACAGTAGTATCAAGCATAGAAGTAGTTTCATCATAAGTATCATGCATAGAAGAAGTGGCATCATCAATAACATGCGACATATCAGAACGAATAGCAGGAGCAGGTTTAGGTGTAGCAAGCTTACTCAAAACAGAAGGTGAATCAAGTGCAGAGCTAGATGGCAATTCCTTACCTCCCCTCGTAGTTGAGGGATAAATCATGGTTCTTGGATCTTTCAACTTCTTCATAATGATAAGCAGATATAAATCCCAAGTGACTCAAAGAATAGAGCTATGCTCCCCGGCAACGGCGCCAGAAAATAGTTTTGATAACCCACAAGTATAAGGGATCGCAATAGTTTTCGAGGGTAGAGTATTCAACCCAAATTTATTGATTCGACACAAGGGGAGCCAAAGAATATTCTCAAGTATTAGCAGCTGAGTTGTCAATTCAACCACACTTGGAAACTTAATATCTGCAGCAAAGTGTTTAGTAGCAAACTAATATGATAGTAGTGGTAACGATAGCAAAAGGTAACGGTAGCAAAAGTAATGTTTTTTGTATTTTGTAGTGATGATAGCAATAGCAACGGAAAAGTAAATAAGTGAAGAACAATATATGGAAAGCTTGTAGGCAATGGATCAGTGATGGAGAATTATGCCGAATGCGGTTCATCATGTAACAGTCATAACCTAGAGTTACACAGAACTAGCTCCAGTTCATCAATGTAATGTAGGCATGTATTCCGCATATAGTCATACGTGCTTATGGAAAAGAACTTGCATGACATCTTTTATCCTACCCTCCCCGGCAACGGCGCCAGAAAATAGTCTTGATAACACACAAGTATAGGGGATCGCAACAGTTTTCGAGGGTAGAGTATTCAACCCAAATTTATTAATTCGACACAAGGGGAGCCAAAGAATATTCTCAAGTATTAGCAGCTGAGTTGTCAATTCAACCACACCTGGAAACTTAATATCTGCAACAAAGTGTTTAGTAGCAAAGTAATATGATAGTAGTGGTAACGATAGCAAAAGGTAACGATAGCAAAAGTAATGTTTTTGGTATTTTGTTGTGATGATAGCAATAGCAACGGAAAAGTAAATAAGCAAAGAACAATATACGGAAAGCTCGTAGGCAATGGATCAGTGATGGAGAATTATGCCGGATGCGGTTCATCATGTAATAGTCATAACCTAGGGTGATACGGAACTAGCTCCAGTTCATCAATGTAATGTAGGCATGTATACCAAATATAGTCATACGTGCTTATGGAAAAGAACTTGCATAACATCTTTTGTCCTACCCTCCCCGGCAACGGCGCCAGAAAATAGTCTTGATAACCCACGATAGGGGATTGCAACAGTTTTCAAGGGTAGAGTATTCAACCCAAATTAATTGATTCGACACAAGGGGAGCCAAAGAATATTCTCAAGTATTAGCAGTTGAGTTGTCAATTCCACCACACCTTGAAACTTAATATCTGCAGCAAAGTGTTTAGTAGCAAAGTAATATGATAGTAGTGGTAACGATAGCAAAAGGTAACGCTGGCAAAATTAATGTTTTTGGTATTTTGTAGTGATGATAGCAATAGCAACGGAAAAGTAAATAAGCGAAGAACAATATATGGAAAGCTCGTAGGCAATGGATCAGTGATGGAGAATTATGCCGGATGCGGTTCATCATGTAACAGTCATAACCTAGGGTGACACAGAACTAGCTCCAGTTCATCAATGTAATGTAGGCATGTATTCCGAATATAGTCATACGTGCTTATGGAAAAGAACTTGCATGACATCTTTTGTCCTACCCTCCCGTGGCAACAGGGTCCTTACAGAAACAAAGGGATATTAAGGCCTCCTTTTAATAGAGTACGAGAACAAAGCATTAACACATAGTGAATACATGAACTCCTCAAACTACGGTCATCACCGATAAGTATCTCGATTATTGTCACTTCGGGGTTAACGGATCATAACACATAATAGGTGACTATAGACTTGCGAGATAGGATCCAGAACTCTCATATATTGATGAAAACATAATAGGTTCAGATCTCAAATCATGGCACTCGGGCCCTAGTGACAAGCATTAAGCATAGCAAAGTCATCGCAACATCAATCTCAGAACATAGTGGACACTAGGGATCAAACCCTAACAAAACTAACTCGATTACATGATAGATCCCATCCAACCCATCACCGTCCAGCAAGCCTACGATGGAATTACTCATGCACGGCGGTGAGCTTCATGAAATTGGTGATGAAGGATGGTTGATGATGACGATGGCGACAGATTCCCCTCCCTGGAGCCCCGAACAAACTCCAGATCAGCCCTCCCGAGAGGTTTTAGGGCTTGGCGGCGGCTCCGTATCGTAAAACGCGATGAATTCTTATCTTTGATTTTTTTCTCCCTGAAACACAATATATAGAGTTGGAGTTGGAGTCAGAGGAGCTCCAGGGGGCCCACGAGGTAGGGGGGCGCGCCCTAGGGGGGCAGGCGCGCCCCCACCCTCGTGGACAGGTGGTGGGCCCCCTGGCCTTCATCTTTTGCAAGGATTTTTTATATTTTCCGAAAAGTTGTCCCGTGAAGTTTCAGGTCATTCCGAGAACTTTTGTTTCTGCACATAAATAACACCATGGTAATTCTGCTGAGAACAATGTCAGTCCGGGTTAGTTCCATTCAAATCGTGCAAGTTAGAGTCCAAAACAAGGGCAAAAGTGTTCGGAAAAGTAGACACGGCAGAGACGTATCACTATACTCCCTCATGATGTAGCAAACCTTCCACAGATGATTGGCCGGCTTCTCATGTGTACCATGCTTTGGGCAAGGCCAGTTCATCATGGCTTCAAGGTTGAATTTTGGTCCTCCAAAACAGGGCGGCTTTCCCTTTCGACGCTACTCTTCCCATTGCCATTGCCACCATGACCCACCGGGAGTAGGATTCCCCCCTTCCATGTAGTAGGAGTAGGAGAGAAGGAAAGGGAAAAGAGAAGAGAAGGAAGGAGGGGGCGCCGCCCCTCCCCCTAGTCAAATTTGGACTAGGCCTTGGGGGCACGCAGCCTCCCCTCTCTCTTTCCCCTAAAGCCCAATAAGGCCCATATACTCCCCGGCGAATTCCCGTAACTCGCTGGTACTCTGAAAAATACCCAAATCACTCGGAATCTTTTTGATGTCCGAATATAGTCGTCCAATATATCGATCTCTATGTCTCGACCATTTCGAGACTCCTCGTCATGTCCCCTGATCTCATCCGGGACTCTGAATAACCTTCGGTACATCAAAACACATAAACTCATAATATCGATCGTCACCGAACGTTAAGCGTGTGGACCCTACGGGTTCGAGAACTATGTAGACATGACCGAGACTCATATCTAGTCAATAACCAATAGTGGAAACTGGATGCTCATATTGGTTCCTACATATTCTAAGAAGATCTTTATCGGTCAAACCGCATAACAACATACATTGTTCCCTTTGTCATCGTTATGTTACTTGCCCGAGATTCGATCGTCGGTATCTCAATACCTAGTTCAATCTCGTTACCGGCAAGTCTCTTTACTTGTTCCGTAATGCATCATCCCGCAACTAACTCATTAGTTACATTGCTTGCAAGGCTTATAGTGATGTGCATTACCGAGAGGGCCCAGAGATACCTCTCCGACAATCGGAGTTACAAATCCTAATCTTGATCTATGCCAACTCAACAAGTACCATCGGAGACACATGTAGAGCACCTTTATAACCACCCAGTTACGTTGTCATGTTTGGTAGCACACAAAGTGTTCCTTCGGTATTCGGGAGTTGCATAATCTCATAGTCATAGGAACATGTATAAGTCATGAAGAAAGCAATGGCCACAAACTAAACGATCATCGTGCTAAGCTAATGGATGGGTCCAGTCAATCACATCATTCCCTAATGATGTGATACCGTTAATCAAATGACAACTCATGTCTATGGCTAGGAAACTTAACCATCTTTGATTCAATGAGCTAGTCAAGTAGAGGCATACTAGTGACACCTTGTTTGTCTATGTATTCACACATGTAATAAGTTTCCGGTTAATACAATTCTAGCATGAATAATAAACATTTATCATGATATAAGGAAATATAAATAACAACTTTATTATTGCCGCTAGGGCATATTTCCTTCAGTCTCCCACTTGCACTAGAGTCAATAATCTAGTTCACATCGTCATGTGTTTTAACATCAATAGTTCACATCTTTATGTGATTAGTTCACATCTCCATGTGATTAACACCCAAAGGGTTTTACTAGAGTCGATAATCTGGTCCACATCGCTATGTGATTAACACCCAAAGAGTGATCATGTTTTGCTTGTGAGAGAAATTTAGTCAATGGGTCTGCCACATTCAGAGCCGTATGTATTTTGCAAATTTTCTATGTCTATAATGCTTTGCACGGAGCTACTCTAGCTAATTGCTCCCACTTTCAATATGTATCTAGATCAAGACTTAGAGTCATCCAGATCGATGTAAAAAGCTTGCATCGACGTAACTCTTTATGACAAACTCTCTTATCACCTCCATAACTGAGAAATATTTCCTTAGTCCTCTAAGGATAATTTTGACCATTGTCCAATGATCTACTCCTAGATCACTGGCGGTGTCAAAACTTGCGGATCTCGGGTAGGGGGTCCTGAACTGTGCGTCTAAGGTGGATGGTAATAGGAGGCAGGGGACACGATGTTTTACCCAGGTTCGGGCCCTCTTGATGGAGGTAAAACCCTACGTCCTGCTTGATTTATTCTTGATGATATGAGTATTACAAGAGTTGATCTACCACGAGATCGGAGAGGCTAAACCCTAGAAGCTAGCCTATGGAATGATTGTATGTTGTTCTACAGACTAAAACCCTTCGGTTTATATAGACACCGAAGGGGGCTAGGGTTACACAAGGTCGGTTACAAAGGAGGAGATATACATATCCGTATTGCCTAGCTTGCCTTCCACGCCAAGTAGAGTCCCATCCGGACACAAGACGAAGTCTTCAATCTTGTATCTTCATAGTCCAACAGTCCGGCCAAAGGATATAATCCGGCAGTCCGGATACCCCCTAATCCAGGACTCCCTCAGTAGCCCCTGAACCAGGCTTCAATGACGATGAGTCGGCACGCAGTATTGTCTTCGGCATTGCAAGGCGGGTTCCTCCTCTGAATACACCACGGAAGAATTTGAATACAAGGATAGTGTGTGAACCTGCAAAATAATTCTACATGCCACCATAGAGAGAATAATATTTCCACCAATCTAATTTGCTGACTTGTTTTGGCAATATGCCATTATGCCATGGCCCGGTGATTATTCGAACCGTTTTCCTTTAACTAGCCCCGCACATAACGCGAGGCAGTTTTTGACACATCTTGTCAAAGCAGAGATCATGTCCCCCTTATTACGGGATTCTCATCAATACGGGCGTGGGTAACCCAACCACGCCATAGTTTACGGCGCTTGGGGGATAACCGAATTTTACCAGGCTAGTGGGGGCACATAGTTTTGGCCGCCCTTATAAAGGGACAAGGTTTAACCTTTTTCTACCCACGCCTTCTTCCTCCTTGCTCATCCACTCTTGCACTCTCGAGCTCCAACGCCCAAGCCCACATCCTTCCCCTCAACCTTCTCCAATCATGTCCGGAGCGGGAGGCAAATGGATGGCTTCCTCCGTTATGGAGGGACACATCAAGAAGCTGCGCTGAGCCGGATACTTGGCCGCGAATATTGCGTATTGACTGCCCGCTGCGGGGCAGATTGTTCTTACCCCTGATCCTTGCGAGAGGGTAGTTTTCCTCCACCACTTCCTCCGCGGACTGGGGTTTCCCCTCCATCCATTCGTCTGTGGTCTCATGTTCTACTACGGGCTGGACTTCCATGATCTGGCCCCGAACTTCGTCCTCAACATTTCGGCGTTCATCGTCGTGTGTGAGGCTTTCCTCCGCATCCGACCCCACTTCGGCCTGTGGCTAAAGACCTTCAATATCAAGCCGAAGGTGGTGGGCGGCCAACAAGCAGAATGCGGCGAAGCCATGGTGGGAAAGATACCCAACGTTATATGGCTCGAAGGTTCCTTCAGGGAGACCATAAAGGGGTGGCAATCGGCGTGGTTCTACATCACGGAGCCGCGCGACGCCAAATGGGTGGCTGCCCCCAAGTTTCGATCCGGAATCCCCACGCGGCTTACCTCCTAGAAAGAGAAGGGCCTGTCCTGGGGTTCATCGGTAGAGCTGGACAGACTCTAGAAATGTATCCAAAATATGGCCGGCAAGAAGCTCAAGCTTGTCAACATAGTCCAGGTCATGGTCATCCGCTGGATCCTCCCGTGCCAATAGCGGGACTTCAACTTGTGGGAGTTCGAGCCATTCCAGTACCAGACTCTGAGCGAGCTCTTTGACACGACACACAAGGACGTCTGGAAGGTGTTGTTCAAGGGCGCCGAGGTCCCTCCCTCCCCCACCGAGGACCGCGGGCTAAGCGCGAAGCGCCAAGTGCATTCGGTGAGTTCTATACATCCGGTAGGATATTTATTTCCCCTAGCTTAATCATGTGCGGGGTCTGAGCTCCACGCCTTTGATAGGACTGGGCAGAGACGTCGGGGCAGATTAACTGTCCGGCCCCTCTGCCCGAAGACACTGTGGACGCTCTTCTGACGAAGATGCTGACTCCGGCTCCTTACAAGGTGCCGGAGAAGACCAAGAAGGCCAAGGGAACCCATAAGAGTTCCCGACGCCAGGTGTTATCAGACTCATCGTCCGATAAAATCCGCGACGCACTCCTCCCCCGAAGACGAGGATGAAGATGAAGATGCTCCCCCTCTAGTCGGGGGAGACAAGTAAAGGAAGGCCACCCCAACCGGTGGGGCCGAAGGGTCCAAGAAGGGAAGGACTCTCCTTCCGGACTACTCCACCCCGCCGTTGAAGGCGAAGACGAGTGGCTTCTAAGGGCCAAGCCCCTTGCAAAGTCGTAAGTATTCGGATGCCAGAGTAACTCATAGCATACATTTGGCGCACTGTTTCTTCTAATGCCGAATTATGATTATGTAGACTGCCATGAGCCCGTATCGACGTATCATCGGACGGCTCCCTGGGCTCGTCAGATATGGGTTGCGATCCACTTCCAACCGCCACCTCCCCTTGCCCTATGGAAAACGCCGAGGTATTGTCTCAAGAGGCACCGGGTCGAGGGGAGACAGTCCCGGAGGCGCCTCAAGGTGACCTTCCGGGCTCCGGGAGTAGAGGGAGCAAGGCTCCCGAGGGCTCCGAGTTCGGCCCTCAGCCGAATACCGTGCTGGAACCTCCCGTGGTTCCGGACTCAGGTAGGCGGCCTCCTTCCAAAAGGGGCAAGACGCCTGTGCCGGTGACCTCTGTCCATCTAGAGGCACCGGACACTCTGCTGGGAGCGCTTCACAGCGCTTCCATCGACGAAGAGCACCACACTATTATGAGTGTGGTGGTCGAGAAGGTTCAGTCCACCAAGAGCGGACTGACTGAAGCCTGTGCCAGCCTTCTAACAGGCTTTGAGATAAGTATATAGGAAAAATATTGCCGCATAGACAGTAGCCCCTGATGCTCTGTTCGATGTTCACGAAGAAAAGCCGAACAAATGATCAAACAATATCGCAGGAGTCTAATGTAAGTATGTCTCTATGCGTATGCAGGCTTCGCTGCTGGACTCTGCCGCACTGACTACGGAGGTCGCCACACTGAAGCAGGACCTCGAAGGGTCCAAGAAAGAGCTCGGCCTTGCCAAGAGGCAGCTCGAGGAGAACAAAGGTAAGTAGTACCTAGTCTATGGATATATATAAAAAGAATGTGATTGCAAAATGATAGGATCATCGTAAATTTGCCAGGGGCCACGACCGAGGTGGCGACCCTGAAGCAAGCGCTATCCAAGGACGAAAACAAAGCGGCCACGGAGCGCACCGAGGGGGAAAGGCATGAGGCTCGGGTGGGCGAGGTGCAGCAAGAGCTCCACGCTCTCGTGACGAAGCACGAGGCGTTGGAGCTTGACTTGAAGACGCGAGAGTCTGAGCTTGCCGCCGCCCTCGAGAGCGCAAAGAGTGCCAAAGCCGAAGCCCAAAAGGCCCTCCAGGACATTGATGCGATGAAGAAGATCGCGGCGGGTAAGGCATTCTGTATGCAAAGCAAGCATGTGAAAGTAAATTACGTGTTACTTACCCGAATCCGGAGCTCTCCAGGAGCATTCACAGATTTGCCCCGCAGCGTGTTGGATACCGCACAGTTTTACCAGGCCGAGGAGGGAAGCTCAACGGACAAGCTGTTCTGGTCTCAGTATACTGGGACCGAACACCCAATGCCTCTAAGCGACCAGCTGAAGCAACTGGTCTAGCTGCACAAGGCGGCTGAACAGGCCATGAAGGCCTTTATAGTCCAGATGTGGCCTGGCGACGCCCTTCCCAGCAGCTACTTCGGCCTGGTGAGGCGGGTTGTGGATGCCTGCCCACGGCTGAAAGTCATCAATCGTTTCGTCTGCATCGAAGGTGCACGCCGGGCTTTCTCCCGTGTGAAGGTGCAATGGGCCAAGCTAGACGCCGTGAAGCTGATTAAGGAAGGGCCGCCGGAGGGCAAGGAGCATCGCCACCCCGAGATGTACTATGAGGGTATCCTGAAGGGTGCTCGTCTCATAGCGGACGAGTGTACGAAAGATATAATATTCGAGTAAACCTGCTCGTGTAAACCTGTAGTTATGAAAACTTGTTCATATGCGCTATGCAACGCTTGTTTGAATTTCAAATATTACCTTTTGTTCGGCTGTTTATCAAATCTGAGAGATGGCTAGTCGTCGGCTTCCGCCCCCACGCCACGAGTGCTGGGGTGTTTGGGATAAACCTGAGCGCTCTTGTTCCCATTGTTCAGTCCTTCGAGGGAGGTGCTCAGCACAACGAACAAGGCAGTCGGACTATAATGCGTTATCACTCTCACTCAGCCACAGAATTCAATAATTTTAAATTTTGGCGAAGCCCCTAGTATTTGGAAGGCCGAATTCGGGGCGCGATACACTCCTTAAGCCAGACAGGGCCGACTCCTCGCTCTAAGCGGCATAAGCCTTTAGGGACTCGAAAGCTCTCAAACAGCGACCAGTCTCTCGCCTTATCATGACAGTCAGTTTTAGCTTTCTCTACTGAGGTGCTTAGCCCAGCAGAACCGGGGCACAATCGCAGTAGTTCTCCCAGTGCTACCTTAGCCGATATAGCGGACCGTAAGGTACCAAAACATGGGAGCCGGGCAAACCCAACTATTGACCCAAGACATGATTCGGAGCTGATGCATATAATGCTATAAGTTTGGGGTGCCGCACTATCGAAAGTGTTCGGACTTCTCACGCCATATTATGGGGTATGCTTAAGCCCCTAGCGTATTGGCCGTACCAGAGTGTACGGGTGCTGGATGTCATAAATGAACATATATATATAAAAAGGAAGAATGCAATAATAGTCTTAATGCCATGCATTTTTTATTCAAAAAGGTGTGTTAAAGCAGAATGATACAAGTAGTGTGAAAAGCAAAAAGTAGGACTGTTTGACATGTCCCTTCCAAGGGCAAGCTGAGGAATATTATTAAAGCAAATATTTCACTCGTTATCGTAATGCACCTGGGAGTTCCGTGGTGTGACGTAGCTTTCTGCCTCCTTGGTTGCTGCATCATGTGTTCGGCAATCACGCTGCCGGACAGGGTTTCCAGAGATTGAAGTCCTGAAAGAGAAAAATAACAAAGCGGGAAGCCCCTAGTGCGGTTTAAGTCGCGTATCGGGGCGTGTCGTAGTTGTGCCCCCCCTCCCCGCTTGTGCCCATGGTATTTTTAATGCGTAATTATGTACGCTGGGACTAGGGTGGGGGCCGCATTGCTATGCGAGCTCGGGACGTGCCAAGCGGTCCAGTTGCCGATTACTCCGGGCGCGCTTGAAGTTGTCTGGGTCCTTAATCGCCGAACTAGTGAATTGCCTTAAGAGGCTGCTTTGCGCTTCTGCTGCGAGGGCCGCAGTGTGCTCCTCCGTGCGGAGAGAGTGCTCTGTGTTCCCATTGACTGTGATGACACC
>NC_057812.1:602427922-602432775 GCF_018294505.1 Triticum aestivum
GATCGTCGGTATCTCAATACCTAGTTCAATCTCGTTGCCGGCAAGTCTCTTTACTCGTGCCGTAATGCATCATCCTGCAACTAACTCATTATTTACATAGCTTGCAAGGCTTATAGTGATGTGCATTACCGAGAGGGCCCAGAGATACCTCTCCGACAATCGGAGTGACAAATCCTAATCTCGATCTATGCCAACTCAACAAGTAGCATCAGAGACACCTGTAGAGCTCCTTTATAATCACCCAGTTACGTTGTGACGTTTGGTAGCACATAAAGTGTTCCTCCGGTATTCAGGAGTTGCATAATCTCATAGTCATAGGAACATGTATAAGTCATGAAGAAAGCAATAGCAACAAACTAAAAAATCATTGTGCTAAGCTAACGGATGGATCAAGTCAATCACATCATTCGCTAATGATGTGATCCCGTTAATCAAATGACAACTCATGTCTATGGCTAGGAAACTTAACCATCTTTGATTCAACGAGCTAGTCAAGTAGAGGCATACTAGTGAAACTTTGTTTGTCTATGTATTCACACATGTACTAAGTTTCCAGTTAATACAATTCTATCATGAAAAACAAACATTTATCATGATATAAGGAAATATACATAATAACTTTATTATTGCCTCTAGGGCATATTTCCTTCAACTGGTTCCTTCCCCCGGTGTGTTGAAAAGGTTTCTCGCATCGTACTCCAGAGGTAAGGGACTCTGGTGTCTCCTTCTGATGACCTCATTGGAAACGTTTTGATCCAAGCTGAGCTAGAAAGAATCTACCTGAATCCGTTGTGCCTGGGCATCCAAAGCATCTTGCTCTGTGGCCATCCTAGCGTTCTTAGCCACCATCTGTTCCTTGGCTTGAGTTATCTCATCTCGTAACTTCGCAACATCCACCTTATGTTGTTCCTGAGTCTCCGAGGTCACTTCTGCCCCCATCAAAGTCGCCAAAGCCTCCAACAACTTCGTCAGAACCTTTGGCGGTGGGTGTACAAAGCCGCTAGCACCAGCCGTTGCCGTAGCCATTGAGCTGGAGGTCATAGCCGCGATGGTCGATGAGGCGAGCGCTGGCTGTGTACCGGCCATGAAGATTGCACCCCTGTTCGGCGGCTCATAGGGGTCCAGAATATTGTCGCCATCAGAACAGCCCCAAGCCGGCTGTAACGCCCTCGATGCGGCTATATCTCCCACGTGTCGAAGCACGACTTAGAGGCATAACCGCATTGAAAGCAATGTCGCAAGTGAGGTAATCTTCACACAACCCATGTAAAACATAAGGGAAAAAGATACATAGTTGGCTTACAATCGCCACTTCACACAATTACATGAATAAAACATTACATCACCAGATACAATCAAGGTCCGACTACGGAACCAAAATAAGAGAAGACTACCCCAAATGCTACACAGATCCCAGATCGTCCCAATTGGGCTCCACTACTGGTCGACTAGAACGAAACAACACAAAGGATAAGATCTTCATAGAGCTCCTCTTTGAGCTTGGTTGCATCATCTGCACGGTATCCTCGGCACCTGCAAGCTGGTTTTGGAAGTACCTGTGAGTCACGGGGACTCAGCAATCTCACACCCTCGCGATCAAGAATATTTAAGCTTATAGGAAGGGTAAAAGGTATGAGGTGGAGCTGCAGCAAGCGACTAGCATATATGGTGGCTAACATACACAAAAGAGAGCGAGAAGAGAAGGCAAAGGCATGATCGATAAACTATGATCAAGAAGTGATCCGATAACAACCTACGTCAAACATAACTCCAACACCGTGTTCA
Source organism: Triticum aestivum (assembly GCF_018294505.1). Classification (NCBI taxonomy): domain Eukaryota; kingdom Viridiplantae; phylum Streptophyta; class Magnoliopsida; order Poales; family Poaceae; genus Triticum; species Triticum aestivum. The sequence goes on from NC_057812.1 coordinate 602,429,708, forward strand.
CTTCCGGGACTCCGCCAAGAAGAGACCATCACGACTAAACACGCGGTTGATGCATTTTAATTAAGATAAGTTTCAGGTTTTCTACAATAGGACATTAACAAATTCCCATCTGCCAATAACCGCGGGCACAACTTTCGAAAGTTCAATCCCTGCAGGGGGTCCCAACTTAGCCCATCACAAGCTCTCACGGTCAACGAAGGATATTCCTTCTCCCAGGAAGACCCGATCAGGCTCGGAATCCCGGTTACAAGACATTTCGACAATGGTAAAACAAGACCAGCAAAGCCACCTAGATGTGCCGACAAATCCCAATAGGAGCTGCACATATCTCGTTCTCAGGGCACACCGGATGAGCCAGACGTCGGGTAGGCCAGCCCAGAGTTGCCCCTGGTAGCCCCGGACATCGCTTAGTTGGACCAACACTTAGAGAAGCACTGGACCGGGGGGTTAAAATAAATATGACCCTTGAGTCTGCAGAACCCAAGGGAAAGAAAAGGCTAGGTGGCAAATGGTAAAACCAATGTTGGGCCTTGCTGGAGAAGTTTTATTCAAGGCAAACTGTCAAGGGGTTCCCATTATAACCCAACCGTGTAAGGAACGCAAAATCAAGGAACATAACACCGGTATGACGGAAACAAGGGCGGCAAGAGTGGAACAAAACACCAGGCATAAGGCCGAGCCTTCCACCCTTTACCAAGTATATAGATGCATTAATATGAATAAGAGATATTGTGATATCCCAACAAAATATCCATGTTCCAACATAGAACAAACTCCAATCTTCACCTGCAACTAACAACGCTATAAGAGGGGCCGAGCAAAGCGGTAACATAGCCAAACAATGGTTTGCTAGGACAAGGTGGGTTAGAGGTTTGACACGGCAATATGGGAGCCATGATAAGCAAGTGGTAGGTATCACGGCATAGGCATAGCAAAAGAGCGAGCATCTAGCAAGCAAAGATATAAGTGATTTCGAGGGTATGGTCATCTTGCCTAAGATCCCGCAAGGAAGAAGAACGGGTCCATGAAGAAGACAAACGGACGTAGTCGAACGAATTCCTCACAAACACAATGTTATCGCAACCAACCCGAAGAAGCAACACCAGAAAGAAGCAAACAACATAGTAAGCAACCATCACATAATCATGGCATGATGCGCAAACAAGTATGATGCATGTCCGGTTTAAATTTGCATGGCATGGCAAAGGGCACAAACAAAACTACAAGTAAAGTGGAGCTCAATATGCAACGGAGTTGCATATTGAAGAAAACACCACATGACTTATTTAGTTCTCTCTCGTTTATGTACCCAACAATATTAAATGTTGTTAGCAGGGCAAGAGGTGAAACATAACAAAACTATACTATCTAATCAATTTAAACGGGGCCGGATATAACAATCAACAAATCCGGTAAATCCCCATATGCATTTAGTAATTAATGCAAACAACAATTTTAAACATTTTAATTGTTGTTATCATGATGCGGATGACATGAACAAGTTTTATGAAATTTTTTATTAAGACTTGATAAGAGCATTATGAAGCATTTTTGTCATCGTGGCAGAAACAAAAGGGGTGCAACGGCGACGATAACGAAACGGTGCCACGACAACGTTCCGGTTCCGGTAACTCGATTCAGATACCGATGCAAAGGAGAAGTGTGCGGATGCGTGCAAAATATGTTGGGGCGCTCCCGGATTCCAGGTGTCCCACGAGTTGGTGACAAGGAAACGAGTGACAATTTGAGCATGGTGCAAACAAGAGCATCTCAAACATCGCAAGCATTCGTTCATAGACGTCGCCTCGAGGCTATACCTTCGAAGTGTGTGTTATCGGAGGGGTTCGAGTTCCATGCGGTGTAGGGGAAGTAGTCATGCTCGGGACGCCGAGGGAAGTAGTGGTTCATGTCCGTTGATGTTCGGGGTCATGACATGGAACTTGACATCCACGGGGTCTTCAACGATGGTCGTGGTACATGTTCCGTAGATGTTAGGGCGGCGTAGGGGTACACGTTCACGGAGTAGGTCATACACGTCATCGGTAGATGTTCACTTGACGGCCTTCAACGGCGGTAGTTGTTCTCGTTTCGTCGTGGAAGTACTTACACATCTCATAGTGGTACTTGACGATCTCGGAGACGGCGGAAGACGAACTTGGTGGTCCCGTTACACGGTTCTTTGGAGATGGTAGTTGTACATGACCGTATATGTTCAGGGTCGTCGGGGTACTTGTCGGTCGGGTCTTGACGGTCTCGTTTTTGCGACGGTAGTCGTGCTAGTCAGTGGTAGTGGAACTTGACGAATCCGAGGTCTTCGAGGTCGACGGTAGTTGTACATCTCATAATGGAACTTGACGGATCCGAGGACTCCGGGCGTCGTGGTACTTGTCACGTTCTGGAACCGAAGTGGTACTTGACAATATTCGGGACGTTCTTGGCGATTCCGCAGACACGGTATAGGTACTTGATGCAACACCGCGTAGTCGTCCTAGGGGCATCGGAGCTAGTTGGACTTGCCGGTCTTTAGGATCTGAAGGGCACTTGGAGTCTTCGGTCACAGGTGCTTGACGGGTCATCGAGGTTGAGTGTGAGTTCATCGGAGCAGGGACTCCGGCAAAGGGAAAGGAAGGCGGCGACCTGCTGTTGACGGTGCTCCGGCGAGATGGCGACGGACTTGGGGTGCAGCGGCGTCGAGGCGCCAAGCTGCTGTTGTTCGATGCAAAGAAAGGCAGCCAGGGGACGCAGAGGAGACCAGGAAGACGGGGAGGCAGCATGGCTCGGTGATGCTGATGACCTCGCGGCCATGCCGGGCGACGGGTGCGGCTTGGGGAGGCGCGGGTGACAACGACGGCAGGGCACTAGGAGGGCGAGGAAGAGGTCGGGTGTCGGGGAGGCAGGCACTCCGGCGATGCGGCGATCTCCTGGTAAGGCGGCGGCGCGCCTGCTGGCCCCTGGAGAGGCGGATGTAGGATCGAAGTATGTCTAGAGGGGGGTGATTAGACTGCTTGACCAAATAAAAACTTAACCTTTTCCCAATTTTAGTTCTTGGCAGATTTTAGCTAATTTAG
>NC_057812.1:602432785-602442084 GCF_018294505.1 Triticum aestivum
GGTCATGAGTGTACTGAGGGCTGCCATAGATTTCGGCTTTTCCTGACCAAGGTGCTGGGCTAGCCACTCGTCGCGGATGTTGTGCTTGTAAGCTGCTAGGGCCTCTTCATACGGACAGTCGACGATTTGATTTTTCTTTGTTAGGAACCGTGTCCAGAATTGCCTGGCCGATTCCTCTGGCTGCTGAATTATGTGGCTCAAGTCATCGGCATCTGGTGATCGCACATCAGTGCCCTGAAAGTTGTCGAGGAATGCGGCTTCCAGATCTTCCCAACAGCCAATGGACTCTGCTGGCAAGCTGTTGAGCCAATGCCGAGGTGGTCCTTTGAGTTTGAGTGGGAGATATTTGATGGTGTGTATGTCATCACCGCGGGCCATGTGGATGTGCAGGAGGAAATCCTCGATCCATACCGCAGGATCTGTTGTGTCGTCGTATGATTCTATATTTACGGGTTTGAAACCCTCTGGGATTTGATGATCCATCACTTCGTCTGTGAAGCATAAGGGGTGTGTGATACCTCTGTACTGGGCTATATCGCGATGTAGCTCGAATGAGTCTTGCCCACTGTGTTCGGCCCGGCCGGACTTACTTTTACTGTATCCGGCATGACAATTATCATCTCGCATAGTGGCGCGCCCTCGTGATCCGTAGATCGATCTTGCATGTTTTGCTTTGTCCTCCAATATGTCTCGCAGGTCTGGCGTATTTCCCCTGCCTTTTTATTTGAATGATGTCGGGGTGCGGGCTGAGCTTTTGGCTGGAATGTCTCTCTGTCGCAGCCACAAGGTGGCCAATCAGCCGCGTCATACGCCGGGGACGTAGGTTACGGTGCTTCCTCCTCCAGTCAGGGTAGCAACCTGCACTTTGGGTAACTCTTGGAGGGGCGTTCCAGTTTATATTCCTCGGCCGCCAGGACTTCAGTCCATCTGTGAACTAGCAAATCTTGATCAGCTTGAAGCTCTTGCTGCTTTTTCTTAAGGCTATTTGTCGTGGCTATAAGCCGGCGCTTGAAGCACTCTTGTTCGACGGGATCCTCTGGCACGACGAATTCGTCATCGTCAAGGCTTGCCTCATCTTCGGAGGGAGGCATGTAATTATCATCTTCCGCCTCTCCATCTACCGCTATCTCAGGAGGGCTGGCTCCTCCATCCTCCTGCTCTAAATCTTGCTGGAGGGGATTGTTGTTGTCTTCGGCACTGTCCGGAGTGCTATTATCTCCGGTGCTGGTATCACCACTTTTGCCTTGGCGGGACTTAGAGCGGCGCCGCTGACGCTGGCGCTTGGGTTGCTTCTTGGAGGGGTCATCCTCCGTTGTCTCATCGCCATTGCCTTCTTTGGGTGTGTCCACCATGTATATATCGTATGATGAGGTGGCTGTCCAGTGCCCTATGGGCAGTGATTCCTCTTCGACTCCCGCATTGTCGTCCATACCGTTGATGTCTTCGGAGTCGAAGTCGAGCATGTCGGCTAAGTCATCGACAGTGGCTACTAAGTGGGTGGTGGGTGGGCGGCGAATTTCTTCATCATCCGTATTCCAATCCTGTCAGACATAGTTTGTCCAGGATCCTTCTGACAAGGAGAGACACCTTAATGAGTTCAGTATGTCGCCGAAGGGTGAGTGCTGGAAAATATCTGCGGAGGTAAACTCCATGATCGGCGCCCAATCGGATTCTATAGGAATGGGTGCCGGCGGTTCGGAGTCTGTGGCCGGAGAAGAATCCGGCAGTTTGGCAACACGGCTCCCGTGAAGGGTAAGGTCGATATTCGGCTCGATCGCCACAGGGGATACGGCCTTCGTGACGGGGTCTATCCACCCGTCCACGGATGGCAAAATTGGTTCCAAATTGAGGGTCGGAGTGGCTGTCGATGCGATCTCCTGAATACGGTCTGATGGTAGAGCTAAATCATACTCATCGTGACCGCATGGCGCACAAGGCAGGGGCTCGAATCCGTCGAAGATCAAGTCTCCGCGGATATAGGCCGTGTAGTTTAAGCTTCCAAACCTGACCTGGTGGCCAGGGGCATAACTTTCAATCTGCTCCAGATGGCCAAGCGAGTCGGCCCATAGTGCGAAGCCGCCGAACACAAAGATCTGTCCGGGGAGAAAAGTATCACCCTGGACTGCATCGCTATCGATAATCGTAGGAGCCATCAAGCCTAACGACGGCGACATAGAGGAACTCTCAATGAAAGCACTAATGTTGGTGTCAAAACTGGCGGATCTCGGGTAGGGGGTCCCGAACTGTGTGTCTAAGGCGGATGGTAACAGGAGGCAGGGGACACGATGTTTTACCCAGGTTCGGGCCCTCTTAATGGAGGTAAAACCCTACGTCCTGCTTGATTTATTCTTGATGATATGAGTATTACAAGAGTTGATCTACCACGAGATCGGAGAGGCTAAACCCTAGAAGCTAGCCTATGGTATGATTGTATGTTGTTCTACGGACTAAAACCCTCCGGTTTATATAGACACCGGAGGGGGCTAGGGTTACACAAGGTCGATTACAAAGGAGGAGATATACATATCCGTATTGCCTAGCATGCCTTCCACGCCAAGTAGAGTCCCATCCGGATACGAGACGTAGTCTTCAATCTTGTATCTTCATAGTCCAACAGTCCGGCCAAAGGATATAATCCGGCAGTCCGGATACCCCCTTTTCCAGGACTCCCTCAATCACTATTGTACTCCCTTGCCAGAAAAATGCTAAGGTATACAATAGGACTGGTAAACAGCATAGCATACTTTATAGAACCTATGACTGAGGCATGGGGAATGACTTTTCATCATCTTTCTAGTTTCTCTCGTGGTCGGGTTTTGAGTCTTTACTCAACTTCACACCTTGCAACACAGGCAATAACTCCTTCTTTGACTGTTCCATTTTGAACTACTTCAAAATCTTGTCAAGGTATGTACTCATTGAAAAAAACTTATCAAGCATCTTGATCTATCTCTATAGATCTTGATGCTCAATGTGTAAGCAGCTTCATCAACGTATGTCTTTGAAAAACTCTTTTCAAACACTCCTTTATGATTTCTAGAAAATTCTACATTATTTTTGATCAACAATATGCCATGCACATATACTTATCAGAAATGTTGTAGTGCTCCTACTCACTTTCTTGTAAATACAGGCTTCTCCGCAAGTCTGTATAAAACCATATGCTTTGATCACTTTATCAAAGCATATATTCCAACTCCAAGATGCTTGCACCAGTCCTTAGATGGATCGATGGAGCTTGCTCACTTTGGTAGCACCTTTAGGATCGACAAAACCTTCTGGTTGCATCATATACAACTCTTCTTTAAGAAATCCATTAAGGAATACAGTTTTGACATCCATTTGCCACATTTCATAAAATGCGGCAACTGCTAACATGATTCGGACATACTTTTAAGCATCGATACGAGTGAGAAAATCTCATCGTAGTCAACACCCTGAACTTGTCGAAAACATTTTGCGACAATTCGAGCTTTGTAGATAGTGACACTACTATCAGCATTCGTCTTCCTCTTGAAGATCCATTTATTCTTAATGACTCACCGATCATCGAGCAAGTCAATCAAAGTCCATACTTTGTTCTCATACATGGATCCCATCTCAGATTTCATGGCCTCAAGCCATTTCGCGGAATCTGGGTTCATCATCGCTTCCTCATAGTTCGTAGGTTCGTCATGGTCTAGTAACATGACTTCCATAAAGGATTACCGTACCACTCTGATGCGGACCATACTCTGGTTTTCCTACGAGGTTCAGTAGTAACTTGATCTGAAGTTTCATGATCATCATCATTAGCTTCCTCACTAATTGGTGTAGAGATCACTAGAACCGATTTCTGTGATGAACTACTTTCCAATTCGGGAGAAGGTACAATTACCTCATCAAGTTCTACATTCCTCCCACTCACTTCTTTCGAGAGAAACTCATTCTCTAGAAAGGATCCACTTTTAGCAACAAAGATCTTGCCTTTGGATCTATGATAGAAGGTGTACCCAATAGTTTCCTTTGGGTACTCTATGAGGACACATTTCTCCGATTTGGGTTCAAGCTTATCTGGTTGAAACCTTTTCACATAAGCATCGCAGCCCAAACTTTAAGAAATGACAACTTAGGTATCTAGCCAAACCAAAATTCATATGGTGTCGTATCAACATATTTAGATGGTGCCCTATTTAACGTGAATGCAGCTGTCTCTAATGCATAACCCCAACATGATAGTGATAAATTGGTAAGAGACATCATAGATCGCACCATATCTAATAAAGTACGGTTATGATGTTCGGACACACCATTACGCTGTGGTGTTCCAGGTGGCGTGAGTTGCGAAACTATTTAGCATTGTTTCAAATGAAGACCAAACTCGTAACTCAAATATTCTCTTCCACGATCAGATCGCAGAAACTTTATTTTCTTGTTACGATGATTTTTCACTTCACTCTGAAATTCTTTGAACTATTTCAAATGTTTCAGACTTATGTTTCATCAAGTTGATATACCCATATCTGCTCAAATCATCTGTGAAGGTCAGAAAATAACAATACCCGCCGCGAGCCTCAATACTCATCGGACCGCATACATCAGTATGTATTATTTCCAATAAGTCAGTTGGTCGCTCCATTGTTCCAGAGAACGGAGTCTTAGGGCCTGTTTGGGACTACTCCGCTTCACAAAATTCGGTTTCGCTCTACTAAATTCACTCTGGAGCAGTTTCATCTAGAAGTTGTAGTATTACCAAAGAGAATGTTTGGCTGCCATCTAGCTCCAGCTTCAAGAATGAGGAATTTGGTGGAAAGGATCTATTTGATTGGTTGAGGGGGAGAAACGAAGGGGTATCCACTTACTGGTGGCAGTGGTGGGTAATTTCCACCCAACTCCAGCTTCAAGAGTTTTTTGGAGCACCCCCTGAAGAGCTTCATAAAAAACTGGGAGTTGTAACCCAGATTCTAGTTTTTTGCGGAGCGGCATATCGTGGAGCTACCCCGTTTGGCTTGTGTTTTCTGGAGCAGAGCTGAATTTTAAGGAGTAGAGCAGTCCCAAACAAGCTCTTAGTCATCTTGCCCATGAAGCATGGTTCGCAAGCATCAACTGATTCATAATCAAGTGATTCCAAAAGTCCATCAACATGGATTTTCTTCATGCGCTTTACACCAATATGACCTAAACGGCAGTGCCACAAATAAGTTGCACTATCATTATTAACTTTGCATCTTTTGGCTTCAATATTATGAATATGTGTATCACTATGATCGAGATTCAATAAACCATTCACCTTTGGTGTATGACCATTGAAGCTTTTATTCATGTCAACATAACAATAATTATTCTCTGACTTTAAATGAATAACTGTATTGGAATAAACATGATCAAATCATATTCATGCTTAACGCAAACACCAAATAACATTCATTTCGATTCAACATTAATCCCGAAAGTGTAGGTAGTGTGCGATGATGATCATATCAATTTTGGAACCACTTCCAACACACATCGTCACTTCACCCTTAACTAGTATTTGTTCATTCTGCAACTCCCATTTTGAGTTACTAATCTTAGCAACTGAACTAGTATCAAATACTGAGGGGTTGCTATAAACACTAGTAAAGTACACATCAATAACATGTATATCAAATATACCTTTGTTCACTTTGCCATCCTTCTTATCCGCCAAATACTTGGGGCAGTTCTGCTTCCATTGACCAGTCCCTTTGAAGTAGAAGCACTTAGTCTTAGGCTTAGGTCTAGCCTTGGGCTTCTTCACTTGAGCAGAAACTTGCTTGCCGTTCTTCTTGAAGTTCCCCTTCTTCCCTTTGCCCTTTTCTTGAAACTAGTGGTCATGTCAACCATCAACACTTGAAGCTTTTCTTGATTTCTACCATCATCGATTTCTGTATCACGAAGAGCTTGGGAATCGTTTCCGTTATCCCTTGCATATTATAGTTCATCACGAAGTTCTAGTAACTTGGTGATAGTGACTAGAGAATTCTTTCAATCACTAACTTATTTGGAAGATTAACTCCCACTTGATTCAAGTGATTGTAGCACTCATGCATTCTGAGCACATACTCACTAGCTGAGCTATTTTCCTCCATTTTGTAGTCAAAGTACTTGTTAAAGGTCTCATACCTTTCGACATGGGCATGAGTCTGAATTACTAATTTCAAATCTTGGAACATCTTATATGCTCTGTGGCGTTCAAAACATATTTGAAGTCCCGGTTCTAAGCCGTAAAGCATGGTGCACTGAAGTACCAAGTAGTCATCATACCGAGCTTTGCCAAACGTTCATAACATCTGCATATGCTCCTGCAATAGGTCCGTCACCTAGTGGTGCATCAAGGACATAATTCTTCTGTGCAGCAATGAGGATAATCCTCAGATCACGGATCCAATCCACGTCATTGCTACTAACATCTTTCAATTTATTTTTCTCTAGGAACATATAAAAAATAAACGGGGAAGCTATGTGCGAGCTATTGATCTACAACATAGATATGCAAATACTATCAGGACTAAGTTCATGATCAATTTAAGTTCAATCAGTCATATTACTTAAGAACTCCCACTTAGATAGGCATCCCTCTAGTCATCTAAATGATCACGTGATCCAAATCAACTAAACCATGTCCAATCATCACGTGAGATGGAGTAGTTTTTAGTGGTGAACATCATTATGTTGATCATATCTACTATATGATTCATGCTCGAACTTTCGGTCTCCAGTGTTCCGAGGCCATATCTACATATGCTAGGCTTGTCAAGTTTAACCCGAGTATTTCCGCGTGTGCAAAACTGGCTTGCACCCGTTGTATGTGAACATAGAGCTTATCACACCTGATCATCACGTGGTGTCTCGGCACGACGAACTTTGGCAATAGTGCATACTCAGGGAGAACACTTGTACTTTGAAATTTATAGTAAGGGATCATCTTATAAAGCTACCGTCAATCAAGCAGAATAAGATGCATAAAGGATAAACATCACATGCAATAAATATAAGTGATATGATATGGCCATCATCATCTTGTGCTTGTGATATCCATCTCCAAAGGATCGTCATGATCACCATCATCACCGGCTTGACACCTTGATCCTCATCGAAGCATCATTGTCGTCATGCCAACTATTGCCTCCACGACTATCACTACCGCTTAGTGATAAAGTAAAGTAATTACATGGCGATTGAATTTAATACAATTAAGCGACAACCATATGGCTCGTGCCAGTTGCCGATAACTGTGTTACAAAACATGATCATCTCACACAATATGTTTAGCATCATGTCTTGACCATATCACATCACAACATGCCCTGCAAAAACAAGTTAGACGTCCTCTACTTTGTTGTTGCAAGTGTTACGTGGCTGCTACGTGCTGAGCAAGAACCATTCTTACCTATGCATCAAAACCACAACGATATTTCGTCAAGTTAGTGATGTTTTAGCCTTCAACAAGGACCGGGCGTGGTCAGACTCGGTTCAACTAAAGTTGGAGAAACTGACACCCGCCAGCCACCTGTGTGCGAAGCACGTCGGTAGAACCAGCCTCGCGTAAGCGTACACGTAATGTCGGTCTGGGCCGCTTCATCCAACAATACCGCCGAACCAAAGTATGACATGCTGGTAAGCAGTATGACTTGTATCGCCCACAACTCAGTTGTGTTCTACTCGTGCATATAACATCTACACATAAACCTGGCTCGGATGCCACTGTTGGGGAACATAGTAATTTCAAAAAAATTCCTACGCACACGCAAGATCATGGTGATGCATAGCAACGAGAGGGAAGAGTATTGTCCACGTACCCTCGTAGACTGTAAGCGGAAGCGTTATGAGAATGCGGTTGATGTAGTCGAACCTCTTCACGATCTGACCGATCCAAGTGCTGAACGCATGGCACCTCCGAGTTCAGCACACATTCAGCTCGATGACGTCCCATGAACTCCGATCTAGCAGAGTTTCATGGGAGAGTTCCGTCAGCACGACGGCGTGATGACGGTGATGATGTTGCTACCGACGCAGGGCTTCACCTAAGCACCGCTACAATATGATCAAGGTGGATTATGGTGGAGGGGACACCGCACACGGCTAAGGGATCAATGATCAACTTGTGTGTCTATGGGGTGCCCCCTGACCACGTATATAAAGGAGTGGAGGAGGGGGGAGGGCCGGCCCTCCTATGGTACGCCCTGGGGAGTCCTACTCCCACCGGGAGTAGGATTCCCCCCTTCCATGTAGTAGGAGTAGGAGAGAAGGAAAGGGAAAAGAGAATAGAAGGAAGGAGCGGGCGCCGCCCCTCCCCCTATTCAAATTCGGACTAGGCCTAAAGCCCAATAAGGCCCATATACTCTCCGGCGAATTCCCGTAACTCTCCGGTACTCCGAAAAATACCCGAATCACTCGGAACCTTTCGGATGTCCGAATATAGTCGTCCAATATATCGATCTTTACGTCTCGACCATTTGGAGACTCCTCGTCATGTCTCCGATCTCATCCTGGACTCCGAACTACCTTCGGTACATCAAAACACATAAACTCATAATACCGATCGTCACCGAACGTTAATCGTGCGGACCCTACAGAATCGAGAAATATGTTGACATGACCGAGACACATCTATGGTCAATAACCAATAGCGGAACCTGGATGCTCATATTGGTTCCTACATATTCTACGAAGATCTTTGTCGGTCAAACCGCATAACAACATATGTTGTTCCCTTTGTCATCGGTATGTTACTTGCCCGAGATTTGATCGTCGGTATCTCAATACCTAGTTCAATCTCGTTGCCGGCAAGTCTCTTTACTCGTGCCGTAATGCATCATCCTGCAACTAACTCATTATTTACATAGCTTGCAAGGCTTATAGTGATGTGCATTACCGAGAGGGCCCAGAGATACCTCTCCGACAATCGGAGTGACAAATCCTAATCTCGATCTATGCCAACTCAACAAGTAGCATCAGAGACACCTGTAGAGCTCCTTTATAATCACCCAGTTACGTTGTGACGTTTGGTAGCACATAAAGTGTTCCTCCGGTATTCAGGAGTTGCATAATCTCATAGTCATAGGAACATGTATAAGTCATGAAGAAAGCAATAGCAACAAACTAAAAAATCATTGTGCTAAGCTAACGGATGGATCAAGTCAATCACATCATTCGCTAATGATGTGATCCCGTTAATCAAATGACAACTCATGTCTATGGCTAGGAAACTTAACCATCTTTGATTCAACGAGCTAGTCAAGTAGAGGCATACTAGTGAAACTTTGTTTGTCTATGTATTCACACATGTACTAAGTTTC
>NC_057812.1:602443180-602443734 GCF_018294505.1 Triticum aestivum
GAACAGCCCCAAGCCGGCTGTAACGCCCTCGATGCGGCTATATCTCCCACGTGTCGAAGCACGACTTAGAGGCATAACCGCATTGAAAGCAATGTCGCAAGTGAGGTAATCTTCACACAACCCATGTAAAACATAAGGGAAAAAGATACATAGTTGGCTTACAATCGCCACTTCACACAATTACATGAATAAAACATTACATCACCAGATACAATCAAGGTCCGACTACGGAACCAAAATAAGAGAAGACTACCCCAAATGCTACACAGATCCCAGATCGTCCCAATTGGGCTCCACTACTGGTCGACTAGAACGAAACAACACAAAGGATAAGATCTTCATAGAGCTCCTCTTTGAGCTTGGTTGCATCATCTGCACGGTATCCTCGGCACCTGCAAGCTGGTTTTGGAAGTACCTGTGAGTCACGGGGACTCAGCAATCTCACACCCTCGCGATCAAGAATATTTAAGCTTATAGGAAGGGTAAAAGGTATGAGGTGGAGCTGCAGCAAGCGACTAGCATATATGGTGGCTAACATACACAAAAGAGAGCGA
>NC_057812.1:602443944-602445516 GCF_018294505.1 Triticum aestivum
ACACGCGGTTGATGCATTTTAATTAAGATAAGTTTCAGGTTTTCTACAATAGGACATTAACAAATTCCCATCTGCCAATAACCGCGGGCACAACTTTCGAAAGTTCAATCCCTGCAGGGGGTCCCAACTTAGCCCATCACAAGCTCTCACGGTCAACGAAGGATATTCCTTCTCCCAGGAAGACCCGATCAGGCTCGGAATCCCGGTTACAAGACATTTCGACAATGGTAAAACAAGACCAGCAAAGCCACCTAGATGTGCCGACAAATCCCAATAGGAGCTGCACATATCTCGTTCTCAGGGCACACCGGATGAGCCAGACGTCGGGTAGGCCAGCCCAGAGTTGCCCCTGGTAGCCCCGGACATCGCTTAGTTGGACCAACACTTAGAGAAGCACTGGACCGGGGGGTTAAAATAAATATGACCCTTGAGTCTGCAGAACCCAAGGGAAAGAAAAGGCTAGGTGGCAAATGGTAAAACCAATGTTGGGCCTTGCTGGAGAAGTTTTATTCAAGGCAAACTGTCAAGGGGTTCCCATTATAACCCAACCGTGTAAGGAACGCAAAATCAAGGAACATAACACCGGTATGACGGAAACAAGGGCGGCAAGAGTGGAACAAAACACCAGGCATAAGGCCGAGCCTTCCACCCTTTACCAAGTATATAGATGCATTAATATGAATAAGAGATATTGTGATATCCCAACAAAATATCCATGTTCCAACATAGAACAAACTCCAATCTTCACCTGCAACTAACAACGCTATAAGAGGGGCCGAGCAAAGCGGTAACATAGCCAAACAATGGTTTGCTAGGACAAGGTGGGTTAGAGGTTTGACACGGCAATATGGGAGCCATGATAAGCAAGTGGTAGGTATCACGGCATAGGCATAGCAAAAGAGCGAGCATCTAGCAAGCAAAGATATAAGTGATTTCGAGGGTATGGTCATCTTGCCTAAGATCCCGCAAGGAAGAAGAACGGGTCCATGAAGAAGACAAACGGACGTAGTCGAACGAATTCCTCACAAACACAATGTTATCGCAACCAACCCGAAGAAGCAACACCAGAAAGAAGCAAACAACATAGTAAGCAACCATCACATAATCATGGCATGATGCGCAAACAAGTATGATGCATGTCCGGTTTAAATTTGCATGGCATGGCAAAGGGCACAAACAAAACTACAAGTAAAGTGGAGCTCAATATGCAACGGAGTTGCATATTGAAGAAAACACCACATGACTTATTTAGTTCTCTCTCGTTTATGTACCCAACAATATTAAATGTTGTTAGCAGGGCAAGAGGTGAAACATAACAAAACTATACTATCTAATCAATTTAAACGGGGCCGGATATAACAATCAACAAATCCGGTAAATCCCCATATGCATTTAGTAATTAATGCAAACAACAATTTTAAACATTTTAATTGTTGTTATCATGATGCGGATGACATGAACAAGTTTTATGAAATTTTTTATTAAGACTTGATAAGAGCATTATGAAGCATTTTTGTCATCGTGGCAGAAACAAAAGGGGTGCAACGGCGACGATAACGAAACGGTGCCACG
>NC_057812.1:602446870-602448253 GCF_018294505.1 Triticum aestivum
TGGGGCGCTCCCGGATTCCAGGTGTCCCACGAGTTGGTGACAAGGAAACGAGTGACAATTTGAGCATGGTGCAAACAAGAGCATCTCAAACATCGCAAGCATTCGTTCATAGACGTCGCCTCGAGGCTATACCTTCGAAGTGTGTGTTATCGGAGGGGTTCGAGTTCCATGCGGTGTAGGGGAAGTAGTCATGCTCGGGACGCCGAGGGAAGTAGTGGTTCATGTCCGTTGATGTTCGGGGTCATGACATGGAACTTGACATCCACGGGGTCTTCAACGATGGTCGTGGTACATGTTCCGTAGATGTTAGGGCGGCGTAGGGGTACACGTTCACGGAGTAGGTCATACACGTCATCGGTAGATGTTCACTTGACGGCCTTCAACGGCGGTAGTTGTTCTCGTTTCGTCGTGGAAGTACTTACACATCTCATAGTGGTACTTGACGATCTCGGAGACGGCGGAAGACGAACTTGGTGGTCCCGTTACACGGTTCTTTGGAGATGGTAGTTGTACATGACCGTATATGTTCAGGGTCGTCGGGGTACTTGTCGGTCGGGTCTTGACGGTCTCGTTTTTGCGACGGTAGTCGTGCTAGTCAGTGGTAGTGGAACTTGACGAATCCGAGGTCTTCGAGGTCGACGGTAGTTGTACATCTCATAATGGAACTTGACGGATCCGAGGACTCCGGGCGTCGTGGTACTTGTCACGTTCTGGAACCGAAGTGGTACTTGACAATATTCGGGACGTTCTTGGCGATTCCGCAGACACGGTATAGGTACTTGATGCAACACCGCGTAGTCGTCCTAGGGGCATCGGAGCTAGTTGGACTTGCCGGTCTTTAGGATCTGAAGGGCACTTGGAGTCTTCGGTCACAGGTGCTTGACGGGTCATCGAGGTTGAGTGTGAGTTCATCGGAGCAGGGACTCCGGCAAAGGGAAAGGAAGGCGGCGACCTGCTGTTGACGGTGCTCCGGCGAGATGGCGACGGACTTGGGGTGCAGCGGCGTCGAGGCGCCAAGCTGCTGTTGTTCGATGCAAAGAAAGGCAGCCAGGGGACGCAGAGGAGACCAGGAAGACGGGGAGGCAGCATGGCTCGGTGATGCTGATGACCTCGCGGCCATGCCGGGCGACGGGTGCGGCTTGGGGAGGCGCGGGTGACAACGACGGCAGGGCACTAGGAGGGCGAGGAAGAGGTCGGGTGTCGGGGAGGCAGGCACTCCGGCGATGCGGCGATCTCCTGGTAAGGCGGCGGCGCGCCTGCTGGCCCCTGGAGAGGCGGATGTAGGATCGAAGTATGTCTAGAGGGGGGTGATTAGACTGCTTGACCAAATAAAAACTTAACCTTTTCCCAATTTTAGTTCTTGGCAGATTTTAGCTAATTTAG
>NC_057812.1:602450394-602452194 GCF_018294505.1 Triticum aestivum
TCCGTTACTTTGACATCCAAGTCATAGAACTTCTGTTCCATGATTCTCTCTAGGCTCTGCTGATTCTGAGTGTGGGTGGCCAGACTTTGCTCAATCCTCAACGTGGATGCAATCAAGTAACCAAGCTGCTCTTGTTTAGTCTTCAAGAAATACTCAGATGCCTCCTCTTGAGTAGGCATCTTGGCAGCTTTCTCCTTCCTCGCCTTCTCCTTCTTTGCATATGCTTGGGCAGATGATGGCTCGTTCTCAGTCATGACAACTTAATTGTCCTCAAAATCTGGACGGATGGGCAAATGTTCCTTGTCCAATAAGTATATGCCCGTGCCCATCTTGGAGTTGATGAGCTCCTGAATTTGAGGGGCATATCCGCAACTCCTCTTCTGATCTGCTGCAGTCCTCTTGATTGTTTCCACTATGAGGCTCATCACCTTGAACTTTTGAGGCACATCAAACACATGTAGCAAGTTGATAGCATGGCCTCTGATCATCTTGTGATCTCCAGACTTGGGCAGTAAGGTGTGCCTTAGTATCCAATTGATCGTAGGCAGACCTGATAGAAGATAATGCACTGAGCCAAACTTGAAAGTATCAAGTGCTTCATTTGGGATCTCCTTGTACATATTGGACATTGAGTTGTGGTCCATCTTCTTCTTGGCATATATGTCCATGTCATCATCATGCTCCTCTGGGGCATTAATCAACTTTGCCCATTCCTCAATACTGGATTGGTACCTCGAACCCTCACACATCCATGTGATCCTCCCATCTGGATAAAAGTGTGCCGTGGAGTAGAATTGCATGATCAGTTCCTCGTTCCACTTTGTGAGCTTCTGCCCAACAAAGTCAGCAACTCCACAAGCATTAAAGCTGTCATATACTCCTGGGTAGTGTTCCTCCTTCTCCCTCATGTAGGTCCAGTCGACCCATCTCATGTCACAGACAATTGGCTTCTTATCTAGCAAAACAGTCTCATAGAAATCCTGCTGCTCCTTGGTGTGAAATATGTAGTCAACTACTGTCCTTCTCCTTGAAGCATATGGGTCTGCTTCTCTCCACTTCCTCAGCCCTGAATCTCTCCTGAGCTTCATGTCCTCAGCCACAGGATGAGCATCATTGTGGTCTGGGATCTTGGGCTTTAGCTTTCTCAGAATTTGCTCTTCATCCTCTTCTTCAGCAACAGTCTCAGGCACTGGGGCCTTGTTCTTCTCAGCTGCAGGAATGCTTCTTGTGTTCCTCTTTGGCTTTGGCTTTGGAGCTGGCTTGGCCTTGGAAGCAGCTCCCCCTGATTTTATGGCATCTCCCATTAGCTTGGGTGCCTTGGGCGCTGGTGCAGCTACCTCTTCTTCTTCTTCCTCTTCCATGATGGAAGCTTTGCCAAGCACTCTAGCCACAGTCTTCTTCACCCTTTCCATTCTTTTCTTGCCCTCAGCTACAACTGGCTCTATGGGCTTCTCAGTTGACATTCTGGCCTTTGACATTGGCTGCCTGCCTGCTGGCCTTTTGATTTTCAGCCTTGGCTTCGTGCCTTGAGCTGGCTCAACTTTCTTGGAAGTGGCCTCTTCCTCTGCCACATAGTCCTCATCTTCGGAATCTGAAGTCCTCTTCTTCCTTTGTCTCGTGGCAGCCTTTGGCAAATTGCTAGGAGTGCTCCTGCTGCCTTCATTAGAAGAGCTGGAGGGACTAGTGCCCTCACTCATGTGCACCTGCTGCTCTGACATATTTTCGCTATCACTTTGATCAGACATGCTGCAAACTGACTGCTGACCCTGTGAATAGTTTATAGAAGAGATAGAGTGGATG
>NC_057812.1:602452204-602453502 GCF_018294505.1 Triticum aestivum
ACAAATGATAATAAGCATGAAATATATCGTCGCTTTGAGAAGTATGTGATAAGTAAGAGCTCCCCCTAAATTTGTGCATATTTAAAATTTTCTTTGGACTGCAAATGCACAAAGAGTTAGAGTCATGGGTTACTCTTCCATGTCACATACATCTTGGTGGAGCGCTTAAAATGATAAGAATGAAATACATGCACTCATCACCAATAGTGAATGATCACACAAGATAGATAGGATAATAGCAATAAGCAAGCATTAAGTGTAGCTTATGATCAAACACATGATCATCAATGTCTCACAAGCATAGTATCTCAAGCACTCAAAAGTAAACAAGTTCGAAAAAAAACACCAAATAAAGCAAGAGAGAAAAAGCAACACTCTCTCTCTCGAAGCCTATGATCTATACATCTTCTCCCCCTTTGGCAACAAGTTACCAAAAAGTTCCTAGAAAATGCATAGCACTAGATCGACGCTCAGGCTTGATCTTCTGGTGGTGGTGGAGTCCGGATCACTCCAAGGACGAAGGCTTCTGTAGATGCTGAAGTAGACGCTGGAGTTGGAGCTGAAGTAGATGCTGGAGCTGGTGGAACTGAGGCTGTGGCTGGTGCTGAGGTGGTGGCTCTTGTGTCAGCAACTGGCACGGCAGACGACCTCGGACCTCTTGGCACTCTGGCAAAGGCATGAGTGGTAGTCCTGCCTCTCCTCTCATGCATGTCCTCCTGGAGCTGCTCCACTGCAGACTGAACGTCCGTTACTTTGACATCCAAGTCATAGAACTTCTGTTCCATGATTCTCTCTAGGCTCTGCTGATTCTGAGTGTGGGTGGCCAGACTTTGCTCAATCCTCAACGTGGATGCAATCAAGTAACCAAGCTGCTCTTGTTTAGTCTTCAAGAAATACTCAGATGCCTCCTCTTGAGTAGGCATCTTGGCAGCTTTCTCCTTCCTCGCCTTCTCCTTCTTTGCATATGCTTGGGCAGATGATGGCTCGTTCTCAGTCATGACAACTTAATTGTCCTCAAAATCTGGACGGATGGGCAAATGTTCCTTGTCCAATAAGTATATGCCCGTGCCCATCTTGGAGTTGATGAGCTCCTGAATTTGAGGGGCATATCCGCAACTCCTCTTCTGATCTGCTGCAGTCCTCTTGATTGTTTCCACTATGAGGCTCATCACCTTGAACTTTTGAGGCACATCAAACACATGTAGCAAGTTGATAGCATGGCCTCTGATCATCTTGTGATCTCCAGACTTGGGCAGTAAGGTGTGCCTTAGTATCCAATTGATCGTAGGCAGACCTGA
>NC_057812.1:602453585-602487120 GCF_018294505.1 Triticum aestivum
CTCACACATCCATGTGATCCTCCCATCTGGATAAAAGTGTGCCGTGGAGTAGAATTGCATGATCAGTTCCTCGTTCCACTTTGTGAGCTTCTGCCCAACAAAGTCAGCAACTCCACAAGCATTAAAGCTGTCATATACTCCTGGGTAGTGTTCCTCCTTCTCCCTCATGTAGGTCCAGTCGACCCATCTCATGTCACAGACAATTGGCTTCTTATCTAGCAAAACAGTCTCATAGAAATCCTGCTGCTCCTTGGTGTGAAATATGTAGTCAACTACTGTCCTTCTCCTTGAAGCATATGGGTCTGCTTCTCTCCACTTCCTCAGCCCTGAATCTCTCCTGAGCTTCATGTCCTCAGCCACAGGATGAGCATCATTGTGGTCTGGGATCTTGGGCTTTAGCTTTCTCAGAATTTGCTCTTCATCCTCTTCTTCAGCAACAGTCTCAGGCACTGGGGCCTTGTTCTTCTCAGCTGCAGGAATGCTTCTTGTGTTCCTCTTTGGCTTTGGCTTTGGAGCTGGCTTGGCCTTGGAAGCAGCTCCCCCTGATTTTATGGCATCTCCCATTAGCTTGGGTGCCTTGGGCGCTGGTGCAGCTACCTCTTCTTCTTCTTCCTCTTCCATGATGGAAGCTTTGCCAAGCACTCTAGCCACAGTCTTCTTCACCCTTTCCATTCTTTTCTTGCCCTCAGCTACAACTGGCTCTATGGGCTTCTCAGTTGACATTCTGGCCTTTGACATTGGCTGCCTGCCTGCTGGCCTTTTGATTTTCAGCCTTGGCTTCGTGCCTTGAGCTGGCTCAACTTTCTTGGAAGTGGCCTCTTCCTCTGCCACATAGTCCTCATCTTCGGAATCTGAAGTCCTCTTCTTCCTTTGTCTCGTGGCAGCCTTTGGCAAATTGCTAGGAGTGCTCCTGCTGCCTTCATTAGAAGAGCTGGAGGGACTAGTGCCCTCACTCATGTGCACCTGCTGCTCTGACATATTTTCGCTATCACTTTGATCAGACATGCTGCAAACTGACTGCTGACCCTGTGAATAGTTTATAGAAGAGATAGAGTGGATGGGCATCACAAAATGCAGAGATTTTTGCAAAAGAATGATCCAAAAACTTAGTTTTAGTTTCCCACTGAAATCATCTCGGATCTACCGATTTTTAAACTCGGTGATACCGAAGCAGTTTTGGCACTTGAACTGGTGAACTCGGTTGGACCGAGTCACAGTTCGGTGGCACCGAGACTGCTAGGGTTTCACTGAGTTCCAAAATCGGTCACACTGATAAGTAATTCTCGGTCAGACCGAGTCTCACTTGTGCAATGGCATAAGCCAAATCGGTGGGACCGAGTTTTTCAACTCGGTGGGTCCGAGATGGTTTCGGCAGAAACCTAACCCTAAACTTTTCGAATCAAAGCTAATCTACGGGCGCATTGACTGGATAGGAGTGTTTCAATCGTGGCAAGAATCATGAAGAACACAATGTGCTAGGAATTGGACGGGGAATAGCACTGTGATCAAGTCCATACCCTAGTTCGGCGGAGACTTGCTACGGCGGCAACGGCGGGGCAGAATTCCCGTTGACGGCGCTGGAGACCAGCGACTGGAGGCGGCTGGCGGCGAGAAGACGATCCGGAGACCACGAGGGCAGAGCAGGCTATCGCGCGGGCGAAGGGGTTCGGAGAAATTTCCAAATTTTTCCCGTGACTATATATAGCCCGACCCTGTCGGTGTGATCGAGTGGAAAAACTCGGTGGCACCGAGATTCATAACTGCAGCAGTTACTGAAACTCGGTGTGACCGAAATGTTCAAATCGGTTGCACCGAGATCAAAAACCTAGATCAACTTAATGATCTCGGTAGGACCGAAAGTGGAGTATCGGTCAGACCAAGAATCATAAAGAGGTTTTGGAAGTTTAAGTCTATGACGAATCAGGCACTCCGAGCGCTCCTCACACAGAGTGGTCCAAATCTGACTTGATTAAATTTTGTGATGCAGCATGAATAGAGTTTGAGATGAGAAAAGCATAGATAGCTAGAGGAGGTTCTTAGGCATTCTTGTCCATCCACTTGGCAAAAGAAGATAAAACCAAACAATCAAAACAACAAGTGGATGTCCTCGAATGAGTAAAATGTGCAACCAGCATGCTCACACAATAAGATGGCAAATGAAATATGTGGCAAGGCATGCACAACCAATTCTAGCATCTATCAAGCAATTTGCGATGACTAGGTCATCTATATATGAGCATATTGACTTAGGAGTCAAGTGAGAACACTTGATCATAGGTCATACTCATCGTTTAAGCTCAAGTGGGGTTACCACTTTTACATAAAGCATTGTTGTGTTCACATCTTTAGAGTTGCTTTAGCTCAAGTCTTAGAGTAAAGCTCCCCCTAGATGTGATATCCCCCCTAAGAGGGATTAACTAACCTTGGGTTTTGTCGATGATGACTTCATGTAGATGTTGATGATGTGGATGCTCAATGTTGATGTAGATCACTTGGAGCTATCCATTTGAGTGAATTGCACTTTCAATACCTACATGGGTTAGTCCCACAAGGAACAAACAAGGATATCCATAGACATAGAGTGATGCACACAAAAGATGATGTCCATGAAAACTTTTAGGTTACCTTGTCCCTTGTCTTACCAACAAGAGGGTTTGTGACTCCTTGAACTAGTGCAAGATGTGGAAATTGATTGCACTTGTTCTTGCCAAAATGATAAGAGTGAAGTATGTTGGCGGAGTCACCCTCAAGAACTCTCTAGTTCTTCTTCTTTTGGATCCACATCATCTTGATGGGAATCCTTGGAGTTGTAGTCGTACTTGATGAAGTGGAACTTGAAGTAGTCTTGGGAATCCACTTGACTAAGGTCTTTGGAGCTTCTTCAAATGCATCAATTTCCTCTTGAAGCTTGTCCTTGCCTTTTTGCTTGTAGTCTTGTGGTGGAAGATCATCTTGAGCGTGTGTCCCCTTGAAAGAAGTATCATACTTCTCTTGTGGAGGAATAAACTTTGTCTTGGGGTATTGATCTTCTTCCCACTCAACTCCATTGGCATTGAACTTTCGTTCAAAACCAACACCTTGATTCTTCCGGTGCATTCCTTGCTTGCGCACAATTTCCTCGAATTGCTTACTCCCGGCAAGGCTTTTGTACACTCCTTTCTCTATAATTCCCTTCAATAAGCTATTTTCTTGCTCAAGTGTAACTTGGCTAAGAGAATCATTAGTGGAATCAAGAGAGCTACTAGAAGTAACAATATTGGATTTAGCATGACCATTGTTACTACTAGAGGAAGAATCTTTCTTGTTCTTGTTACTAGACTTGACTTGAGGCATGTAAGTGGATAAGAGTAAACGCTTGGCAATGTAAGAAGAACTTTTCTTGCGGAGATCATCATTGATTGCTTTTAAGAACTCATGCTCTTGCTCAAGATTGAGCTTTTCAAAGTGTAATTTCTCATGAGCTCTTAAAAGTTCTCGATGATCTTCGAAGATGGTTTCATGAGCTAACTTAAGAGTGTTTAGTTCTTTAGTTAGGGCCTCAATCTTCTCCTTATCATTGTCATTCGTTTTATCTTGATTAGCATGATTAATTGACGTTTCATCATAGTATTCATCACTAGAGTTGTCTACAAGCAAATCATCACCTAACAAGTCATCTTCATCACTATTGAAATCAACATACTCGGGGTGTGTTACCTTAGGACCTTTGGCCATGAAGCATCTTCCAATTCCTTCGTTTGGTGAGTCAAATATGTCGTAGGAGTTGGTTGACACAAGTGCTAGACCGGCAACACCTTCATCTTGAGTATCTTCGGAGTAGGAGCGATAACTTCTCTCGGAGTGGCTGTCGGAGTCGGAGCCGGATACCCATTCACCAACATGAGCTTGATGTCTTCGTCTTGTGCAGCTTCTTGATGATTTTTCCTTCCTATCCTAATCCTTGCTTCTCCGTGAGTATCTTCGATCATATCTACTCCTTCTCTCTCTTGGTGGTGATTCTATGCTTCTTCTTTTTGGAGAATCTTCTCTTCTCTTGTAGGGAGCCGTACACTCATTGGAATAGTGTCCGGGTCTTCCACAACTGTAGAAGTTTCGCTCTCGACTAGAAGATCTTTTGTCATTGTAGGACCTTGACTTGGAGCTTCTATCTTTGCTTCTACTCTTGTAGAACTTGTTGAAGTTCTTCACCATTAAGCTCAATTCTTTATTGAAGTCTTGTTTCTCACTTGATGATGTAGGGGCTTCACATGAGGCTTTATAGGCACCACTTGATTTGTTGTGAAGTTCCTCTTTATCCTTAAGTGACATCTCATGAGCAACAATTCTTCCAATTACCTCCGTTGGCTTGAGATCTTTGTAATTGGGCATCATTTGGATCAATGTGCACACGGTATCATATTTTCCATCCAAGGCTCTTAGAATCTTCTTGATGATGAATTTATTGGTCATCTCTTCACTTCCTAAGCCGGCAATCTCATTTGTGATGAGAGCAAGCCTAGAGTACATTTCAGCGACACCTTCACCATCCTTCATCTTGAACTTGTCAAGTTGGCTTTGAAGCACATCCAACTTGGATTCCTTGACAGAGTCGGTACCTTCGTGCATATCAATCAAAGTGTCCCAAATTTCCTTCGCATTCTCAAGACGGCTAATTTTGTTGAATTCTTCGGGGCACAATCCGTTGAAGAGAATATCACAAGCTTGAGCATTGTATTGCAACATCTTCAACTCATCCGCGGTAGCTTCACAGTTTGGTTCTCTCCCATCAAAGAAGTCACCTTGCAAGCCAACACACACAATAGCCCAAACGGCGGGGTTATGTCCAAGAATATGCATTTTCATTTTATGCTTCCAACTAGCAAAATTAGTACCATCAAAGTAGGGACCTCTACAGTGATAATTTCCCTCGCTAGACGCCATACTCTCCTAGGTTGTGAAACCAAGGCTATGACCACCAAAAGCTATGGAGATCAAGGCAAATGGAGATCAAAGCTCTGATACCACTTGTAGGATCAAAGTATGTCTAGAGGGGGGTGATTAGACTACTTGACCAAATAAAAACTTAACCTTTTCCCAATTTTAGTTCTTGGCAGATTTTAGCTAATTTAGGACAAGTCAACCAATCATCACATAATTCAAGCAAGCATGCAAAGAGTATATAGGCAGCGAAAAGTAAAGCATGCAACTTGCAAGAATGTAAAGGGAAGGGTTTGGATAATTCAAACGCAATTGGAGA
This sequence comes from Triticum aestivum, assembly GCF_018294505.1. NCBI lineage: Eukaryota > Viridiplantae > Streptophyta > Magnoliopsida > Poales > Poaceae > Triticum > Triticum aestivum. The sequence goes on from NC_057812.1 coordinate 602,458,822, forward strand.
CACGGATGTTTTTCCCGTGGTTCGGATAGGTGGTGCTATCCTACATCCATGTTGATGGAGACTTCAACCCACGAAGGGTAACGGTTGCGCGAGTCCACACAGGGCTCCACCCAAGGGTAACGGTTGCGCGAGTTCGCACAGGGCTCCACCCACGAAGGGTCCACGAAGAAGCAACCACCCACAAAGGGTCCACGAAGAAGCAACCTTGTCTATCCCACCATGGCCGTCGCCCACACAGGACTTGCCTCACTAGCGGTAGATCTTCACGAAGTAGGCGATCTCCTTGCCCTTACAAACTCCTTGGTTCAACTCCACAATCTTTCCGGAGGCTCCCAAGTGACACCTAGCCAATCTAGGAGACACCACTCTCCAAGAAGTAACAAATGGTGTGTAGGTAATGAACTCCTTGCTCTTGTGCTTCAAATGATAGTCTCCCCAACACTCAACTCTCTCTCATAGGATTTGAATTTGGTGGAAAGAAGATTTGAGTGGAAAGCAACTTGGGAAGGCTAGAGATCAAGATTCATATGGTAGGAATGGAATGTCTTGGTCTCAACACATGAGTAGGTGGTTCTCTCTCAGAACATATGAGTTGGAATGGTGTATGTGTTCTGATGGCTCTCTCTTCGAATGAAGAGGAGGTGGAGGGGTATATATAGCCTTCACACAAAATCCAACCGTTACACAGTTTTCCAATCTCGGTGGGACCGAATCAATAAACTCGGTCGGACCGAAAATGTAAACCTAGTGACCGTTAGAGATTTTCGGTGGGACTGACATGCAACTCGATAGGACCGATATGGTTAGGGTTTGGGAACAACGTAATCTCAGTGAGACCAATTAGACAAACTCGGTGAGACCGAATTTGGTAATTAGCTAACCAGAGAGTTGGTCAGGCAAACTCGGTGGGACCGATTTGCTCTTTCGGTGAGACCGAAAGTTACAAAGGGGAAACACTGAATTTACATTGCAATCTCGGTGGGACCGATTCGCCCTTTCGGTGAGACCAAAAAGTTACGAAAGGGAAACAGAGAGTTTGCAACCCCATCTCGGTGAGACCGAGATCCCTATCGGTAGGACCGAATTGCTAGGGTTTGGCAGTGTCTAATGACAAGTGAAACTCAGTGGCGCCGGATAGGAAGAATCAGTAGGACCGAGTTTGGCTTAGGGTTTAGGTCATATGTGGATATGGGAAAGTAGTTGAGGGTTTTGGAGCATATCACTAAGCACATGAAGCAAGAGGCTCATTAAGCAACACCTCATCCCTCCTTGATAGTATTGGCTTTTCCTAAGGACTCAATGTGATCTTGGATCACTAAAATATAAAATGAAGAGTCTTGAGCTTTTGAGCTTGAGCCAATCCTTTGTCCTTAGCATTTTGAGGGTTCCACTTTCACATCCATGCCATGCCAATCATTGAGCTTTCCTGAAATAATTATCTTGGAATAGCATTAGCTCAATGAGCTATATGTTGTTATGAATTACCAAAACCACCTAGGGATAGTTGCACTTTCAGCGGAGCAACGGGTACCGGCGAAGTGGCGTCCTGGCGGCCGTGCTCATGAGGATGAGGTCGGAGGAGGGCTGACAGGGGCGCGGGCAGGTCGGCTCCAGGCGGAGCTCGAGCTCCCGGTGAGAAAGACGAATGGGGAGGAGGAGAGATGGGGATCGGGAGAGGGTGAAAGCGAGAGAGATGGGGTAGTTCCTCTCTCTCTGGCGGCGTTGGAGAGAAAGACGAGAGGGAGAGGGGGATCGAACGCAGGTAGAGAGAGAGGGTTCGGTCAGCGCTAGGGTTAGGAGGGGTGTGGGCTGCGGCTGGGCCTAGGTTGGCTGGCGCAGTGGGGAGGTAAAAGGCCAGAGCCTTGGGCCTTTTGGTGGAGATTCTAAGAGGCCAGTCAGTGCAGGTTGCCTCTCACTCTCTCTCTATTAAACTATTTCCTTTAACAGAAAAAGCATAGAGAGAAGAGACAAGAAGAGGGGGGGTTAGGGAAAGAATCACGCACGAGGGATAATTTTTACAGACTCGTAAAGATGCGCACGGTCCTCGAAAAATAGGAGAGGCATGATTGCAAGAATTTAATTCAAAGTCATTTGAATTTAATTCAAATGGTTTGAACAAGGACTTGGAATTAGAGGTGTCCAAAAATGGTCAGATATTTGGTGGAGCTCCGGAAAATGATGAAAGAAATATAAGGCAAGATTAGAGAGTCAACACTTGAAGAAGAAAAAGGCTAAGGGATTTAATATGCAAGTGTGTTAAGGTGAGTTCCAAATAAATGGAATATTTATAATAGCTCCATAAATATTAGGAGGATAATGTTATAAAGAGAAGTCACTCTTCCCTCGATTTAAATGGATCGAAGATCCACACAAATTATTTAGTGGGTTTTAAAACGGGTTGCATGATGACATGATGCAATACACATGATGCAATGATGAATGGAAAGAACCAAACAAATCACACGACGAAACCCGGAAACCCTGGAAGGCATCTGAAGCTCCGGTCTTGGGGCGTCACACCGGTCGTCTTGCACTTGATACATTGAATTGGTCTCACCTGTGGATGATTCACCATCAGAGTGGATGGCCGTCTCATCTCCAGCCACAGATCCTTCCTCAAATTCTGCCCCATGGATGAAACCAACAAAGGCGTGTTTTACGGCGGACTGAACCCGGGTGGGTCGTGCACACTGAGCCGTCTCGATGATGTCGATGCAGGTGTCCAGCTCAAGGCCCGGTTCACCGATCTTGCCGATCAAGACGTGGATTACACCAAAGGGGAACCGGTACCCGTACTCAACTGAGCCGACCTCAGGGTCCCAGCCAGCGTCGTCAATGTAGAGCTTACCGCGACAACTCTTGGTCATCCGGCCCACAGCGTATCCCTTGATCCCTGGGAAGCTGCCCTTCAAGAACTCGAAACCACCGTGCGCTAGCCCCATGGTGGGCGCCAACTGTCGTGGACTTGACACGACAGATGTCCTAGCGCAAGGACTTAGTCATGGAGCCATCGCAACTAGGTTAGCTTGAAGGGGTTAAGTGGGACAAAGGACACTCAGAGTTCACCCAGGTTCGGCCCCTCTCAACGAGGTAAAAGTCTACTCATGCATTGTGTTGTATTGATAGGGTTTTGATTACCAGGGAGCGAATACGCTTGACCTAGCTCCCGATTGTTGTTACCTGTCCCTAAACCGCCGTCAGGTTGTCCCTTTATATACACAGGAAAACGCCCAGTGGCTCACGGAGTCCCGGCCGGCTCATACACAGCGTGTTCGGCTCGGTGACTAACTACACTTGCCTTACAAAACAAGTCATACACATATGGCGGTTCATCCGCTTGGGCCTTGAGTCGCCCCTGGGTCTTGGGCTGTCAACAGGCTTGTATAAACCGCCATCTTCATTGATAAGTCGCTAGTGGTATAATCCGGCCCCTCCTGGGTGGTTCATACCCAGTAGTTATATCCCCAACACTTGGCCTGCCTTCCTTCTTCCTCCATACAGCTCTAGGAGCAACTTGCTACCTCTTGAGCACTGCGTTAGTTTTCCCTTGAAGAGGAAAGGGTGATGCAACAAAGTGGCGTAAGTATTTCCTTCAGTTTTTGAGAACCAAGGTATCAATCCAGTAGGAGACTACACGCAAGTCCCTCCTACCTACACAAACAAATAAGAACCTCGCAACCAACGCAATAAAGGGGTTTTCAATCCCTTCATAGTCACTTACGAGAGTGAGATATGATAGAGATAATAATAATAAGATAAATATTTTTGGTATTTTTATGATATAGATTGAAAGTAAAGATTGCAAAATAAAATAGATTGGAAACTTATATGATAAAAGATAGACCCAGGGGCCATAGGTTTCACTAGTGGCTTCTCTCAAGATAGCATAAGTATTACGGTGGGTGACCAAATTACCGTCGAGCAATTCATAGAAAAGTGCATAATTATGAGAATATCTAGGCACGATCATGTATATAGGCATCACGTCCGCGACAAGTAGACCGAAACGATTCTGTATCTACTACTATTACTCCACACATCAACTGCTATCCAGCATGCATCTAGAGTATTAAGTTCATAAGAACAGAGTAATGCATTAGGCAAGATGACATGATGTAGAGGGATAAACTCAAGCAATATGATATAAACCACATATTTTTATCGTTGATGGCAATAATACAATACGTGCCTTGCGGCCCCTACTGTCACTGGGAAAGGACACCGCAAGATTGAACCCAAACCTAAGCACTTCTCCCATTGCAGGAAAGATCAATCTAGTAGGCCAAACCAAACTAATAATTCGAAGAGACTTGCAAAGATAACCAATCATACATAAAAGATTTCAGAGAAGAATCAAATATTGTTCATAGATAAACTTGATCATAAACCCACAGTTCATCAGATCTCGGCAAACACACCGCAAAAAGAGTTACATCAAATAGATCTCCAAGAAGATCGAGGAGAACATTGTATTGAGATCCAAAGAGAGAGAAGAAGCCATCTAGATAATAACTATGGACCCGAGGGTCTGAGGTAAACTACTCACACATCATCGGAGGGGCCATGGAGTTGATGTAGAGTCCCTCTATGATCGATTCCCCCTCCGGCGGAGCTCCGGAAAAGGCCCCAAGATGGGATCTCTTGGGTACAGAAGAAAGTCCATACCTACAAAATCATATAGTTTGGTCATGCTTCATTTTCTTCACACAAGAATGCTCTCATCTTGCACAACTCTGATGACAAGCCAAGCAATTGTTTCATACTTTAGTAATCTCAAACTTTTTCAACTTTCACGCAATACATGAGCGTGGGCCATGGATATAGCACTATAGGTGGAATAGGATAATGATAGGGGGTTATATGGAGAAGACAAAAAGGAGAAAGTCTCACATCGACGAGGCTAATCAACGGTCTAGGGAGATGCCCATCAATTGATGTCAATGCAAGGAGTAGGGATTGCCATGCAACAGATGCACTAGAGCTATAAATGTGAGAAAGCTCAACAAAAGAAACTAAGTGGGTGTGCATCCAACTTTCTTGCTCACGGAGACCTAGTGCATTTGAGGAAGCCCATTGTTGGAATATACAAGCCAAGTTCTATAATGAAAAAATTCCACTAGTATATGGAAGTGACAAAACAAGAAACTCTCTATCATAAAGATCATGGTGCTACTTTGAAGCACAAGTGTGGAAAAAAGGGTAGTAGCATTGCCCCTTTTTATTTCTTTTCTTTTTTCTTTTTTTGGGCCTTTTTTTATTTGGCCTTTCTCTCTCTTTTTTGGGACAATGCTCTATTAATGATGATTATCACACTTCTATCTAGTTACAACTCAATGATCACAACTCGATACTAGAACAAAATATGACTCTATATGAATACCTCCGACGGTGTACCGGGAAGGGAAATGAATCAAGGGTGACATGTATGATAAATTATGCATGGTGGCCTTGCCACAAAAACAATGTCAACTACGTGATCATGCAAAGCAATATGACAATGATGAAGCGTGTCATAAATGAAATGGTGGAAAGTTGCATGGCAATATATCTCAGAATGGCTATGGAAATTCCATAATAGGTAGGTATGGTGGCTGTTTTGAGGAAGATATAAGGAGGTTTATGTGTGATAGAGCGTATCATATCACGGGGTTTGGATGCACCGGGGAAGTTTGCACCAACTCTCAAGGTGAGAAAGGGCAATGCACGGTACCGAAGAGGCTTGCAATGATGGAAGGGTGAGAGTGCGTATAATCCATGGACTCAACATTAGTCATAAATAACTCACATCACTACACAAAAAATACACTTCCGTGATGATACGTGTTTGTCACAGTAGGTCACGTTTTCTGTCATGCATGTACATCCATGACAAATTTATGACAGAATCAACCTAGTCATACCTGTGCTGTCGTACAAGTGTTCCATGATATTGCCAAAATTATGATCACGGAAGTGTCCACTTCCATGACGATAAATTGCACGTCACAGAAGTGCTTTCGTCAAGGGTGACCGACACGTGGCATCCACCGTAATGGAATGTCGTTAAGCTATCGGGTCGGATTTTGGATCCGATAACCCGTTAATAGCCACGACCAATGCCGATTTTCCATGTGTAAAATTCTCATTGGCTGACGGATCCACGCGTCAGCTCCGCGTTGGCACATGTGTCACTCATCCAATGGTCAAGATGGGCCTATGATATGTTGACACGTGGACCGGCCCAAAAGTGGTCCATAATGTTTAAATGGGCCGTCCCAACCGAATGCCCATAAGATTTAGCGAACCAAAATGGGCCGGCCCAGCTAAAGGCCCACAAAATTTAGTGGACCATAATGGGACGGCCCAGCTAAAGGCCCACACAATTTTGCAGACCATAATCGGCCGGCCCAGCTAAAGGCCCAAAAGATTTTGCGGACCACAATGGGCCGACCCAGCTAAAGGCCCACAAGATTCTGCAGACCATAATGGGCCGACCCAGCTAAAGGCCCAACATTCTCTGTCAAATCGACCCATCAATGGCCTGTCCTAAACTTGTCATCAACGCGGCCCATGGTCACTTCTGGCCCGTTAACAGTCCACTAAGTAATTGGGCCGAATTACGACCCGGTGTATTTCCGGCCTGTTAAAGGTCCGGCTTCATTTGGGCCCATTTACAGGCCATCGAAACTTTCGGCCCATAAAAGACCGTGAAGGATTTGGGTCATATTCGACCATGTCTGACATTCGGCCTGTTAGAGGCCCACTATAGCTTTGGGCCACTTTCGGCATGTTGTCATTTTCGGCTTGTTAACGCCGGACGTAAACCATGGGCCATATGTGGCCCAATGTTATATCGGGCCCATTTATGGCCCATATAAAAATGACGATAATCTAGCCCGACCGAAGTTCCAGCCTGTTAAAGGCCCGTGTATTAGGTCGGCGCATTTATGACCCGTCCGAATTTCGGCCTGTCAAAGATCCGCATCGTAAATGGGCCACTATTTCGGCCTGCTAAGTCCAGTGGGTTATTTGGCATAATCAGGGCCCAATCTCACTTTCGGTCTATTAAGGGCCCATGTTTTTTATGGGCTCGATATATTTACACCTGTAAACGGCCAATTTTTACTGATGGCCCAAATTATGTTTAGGCCTGTTAAAGGCCCACTATGGGCACAGGCCTACCAGAAAAATATGAAAGCTTATGCTGATTTAGGCCCGGATACTTTTAGTGGGCTACATGCCAATTTCGGCCCGTAATCGTTTTTAGCCCAATTGGAATGGGCCCGACGAATGTTGGCATGTTGGGCTCCTACGAAGCTTTCGGTCGAATAAATTACTAAGATAAACCTACACTATACAAAAATAGCGTCGTAATTACTACAGCCCGAGGCAGCATCATAAATGTTGTATCACAACAAAATAAATTCCAACCATACAACAAAAGGCCTGTTGGCATAAAGTTACAGTCCTTCTAGATAAAAGCACCATCAGAAGTATAGAAGCACAGATCATTTGACCTGAGTGCTAATGTTTCAGGCTGTAGAATCTGATGGAGCAGCACGATCTCCACCTTTTTTCCGCCGTTGCTCTTGAACAATGAAGCGAATGTCTGATAGTCTGGTTTCAAAACCATTCATATCTTGACAACATTTCTCAACCACTATTCTTGTTTCCGAAACAACATCCATTAGGGATTGGACTTGTGTCTCGAGCACAGATATATCACTCTGTCTAGCAGGAAGATTTTGTTCAGTAGGCGATTTGGACGAGGTTACCTTGACAACCAACCCACAATTACGCAGTAGGGTGCTTTTTGCACTGTTAGTGCAGAGATACTGACGCACTGCAGCAATACGTGACATTGTGCCTGTAGTAGCCTCGTCACCTTCAGGTGGTTGTGGTTGTTCAATCATTTGTTCCATAGCTTCCTGAAATTTTGAACTTGTAGATTAGTGTACCAGATAAGTTACTAATGAGACAAAAACAAACAAAGTAGGTTAAACGTTTATACATAACTTATTTTGGTGAACTACTGTAATACATTAGCATGTATTGTAGTGCCAACTACATAATAAAATCACTTTCGGAACATATGTCCATGTAGCATGCCTACTGTATTGTCTATTTCCTCACATTCGTTGACATCTAAGGATAAAGAGACATGGTTTAAAGTAGGATGAACATAGTATGACATCATTCATATCATGGGCAAACAGATATAAAACAAACAGGCTATTTTATCATTGTGTGCGCACGTGAACATAACAACTAGATTACAGATCAAGACCAAAAGAATATCCTTCATCTCTTCTAAACCATGTAAGGTGAAATGATACGTTAAGACAACTGTGAATAAAAGTGAACAGAGTAACTGACATTGGCTGCAAACCAAGTAGTTAAATGAACACATCACAGTACCAATCAGTTCAAGGCAGGAGGAGTAAGGACTTACAACAGCAGCTTGAACTGGTGTGCTCATGCCCCTCATCTTGCTGGTGTGGCAATCCTTGAAGATTTGCACTGCATTCGGTTCAGGTTCTTTTTGGTCCGCACAGGATTTCCTCTGTATTTGGAACAAGTCAATATAGATACGATAATATGGCACAAAAAAAGAAGGAAGTAGCAGCTATTTACAAGAGCCTCACAGTGTGCAATATAGCTACGAGATCCTGTTGTCTATTGGAATTTCACTTTAGAACAGTTGGTTTTGTTCTTCAAACTGCTAGCCTAGAAGAAGATACACTTGTAAGGCACACACATAAATACAAGTTCAATATGTGGTCTGATCAAATACATATAACCTACCTGATACTTTGGATCAGACCAGTGTTTAACGAGGGCTGTCCAGTCTTCATCTGTAATATATTCCACTGGAGATGTCTGGGCGATTTCATTGTTAGCCTTGCCTTCAAAGTGAGATTTTCTAAGGTGGTACCGATACTGTCGCAGAGCAGACTGAAAAACATGAGTGCATGCTTGTTTAGTTGCATCATCTTTCGGATCCAACTTGAACCTCATCTGTTGAAAAAAGAATGTGAGTCTTATTAGGAGGAAGCTAGAAAGTATGGGACAGAGCAAGACAATATTACTACTTGTGATGAATAACATTACTTACGGATAAATGGTCAAGGAAGGTGTTAAACTGGGTATTGTCTTTCTCATTCATGTACTGGATCCATGTTGGGAGGATACGTGCATGACACCTAACGGCAACTGCTGCCTCTGATACTAACTTGGCTAACTCTGTAGCATCACGTGGCCTTTTTAAACCTACCTCAAAATGGATCTCCATTCTTCCTCCTTTAGATTTTGTTAATCTGTCAAGCATTATCCCTGATGTATGTTTCCTCTTGCACCGTGGTGCTAGTTCAACAACGAATATCGAAAGTGTTAGTGTACATCAAACTATGAGAGTTGATATAAAGGAGCATGCAACTGCAACTTGACTCGGTCAGGTACCGTCTTGGTGTTGATGCTCATGAGGTTCATCTGATCTTGCCAAGTCCTGTTGTGTCAGTAGTGCTTCAGAAGTAGTGTTTGGTGTGAAGGCAACTTGGGAACTGGCCAGTTCCGGAGCAAACGCGAGTAACTGGTTGAGATGCTGGTACAGTTGAAGCGGATGCTGCAGCTGGTGGAGCAGGTGATACTGTGTTTGTAGATTTAGCTGGTGGACTTGGACCTTCTACTGCACTATAAGTACCAGCAAAATCTCGACGGCAGAACCTTTTCCATTTCACCCGACGAGTAACAGCACTCCCTACTATATTATTTTCCTTTCTCTTTTTTGACTTTGCCATGTCAAGCTGTACCCACAACACAAAAGAATAAAATCACTCTTCAGAACTCATTGATGCATGATACAGACAAGCAATACTTTGATGTAAGATAACCGTATGAGGATGGAATATGTAAGAAAAACAGGACGGCATGACATATTCACAGCTATGATGTGCAAACTAAGCAGAAGGATTTTCAAGAAAACAGAAGTAATGCAAGCTAGACACCATATGAAAGATGCAACAAATATTACTCTGTCAATGTAAAAGTGTCTTGTCATAAGTGGCAATTCGAAAAATTAGAAGCAGTACAACATAGAAATCAATGCAAGATGCAACCACTATCAAACTGCCATGTTAAAAGCGTCCAATCATGAGTGACTGATGCAGGATACACAACAGCAGTACTTTGATGTAAGAACATGGTATGATAGATAGATGCAGTGTATTCTAGACATAGAAAGCCATGTCATATGCACATGTATAACGTATAAACTCAGCAGGTGCAATTTAATCAAAATAGAAGAAATACATGCTAGACAACATATGCAACATGAAACCAAGTATCACACTGTCAACTTAGAGCAAGCACCTGCGATGGTGGAGTACGGGAGATGATCTCATCATGTAGACTTGGGACTTCAACTTCATTAGTAGTAGCAGTGGCAAATCGAGAGAGTCTCTGTTTGCGTCGGTGCGGAGGACCACCAACATCCCCTAACTTACTCTTTTCCTTCCTATTTTCTGATATTGCCTTACGAAGTCAAAACCACAAGAAGATGAATAAAATTAGCTCTGCATAACTGGTTGATGCATGATACAGACGAACACTACTTTGATGTAAGTCAAGTGCAGGATAGGAGGATGGAATATATACAAAAAAGACAGTGTTTCATATTCACACGTACGATAGGAGGATCGAATATGTATTAAAAAACAGTAAGAGGAAGGCATTTCAACAAAATTAGAAGAAATGAAAGCTAGGCACCATATGAACATGCAACCAATATCACTCTATCAGGTAAAAGGTGTCTCGTCGTAAGTTCCATTTCAAGAAATTAGAAGCAGCACAAGCTAGAAGAAAATGCAATATGCAACCTATATCACAGTCCCAAGTTAAATGTGTCTTATGGGTAAGTGATCATTGCAGGTATAAGTTGTAAGCTACGCAGATGCAATTCAACATAATCAGAAGCAATACAAACTAGACATCATACGGAAAACACAACCACGTATAACAATTCCAAGTAAGATCAAGCACCTGTGATGGTGGAGTAGGGGAGATGTGCTCATCATGTACACATATGTTCTAGAAACAGGAACACATGTCATATTCACAGGCATTATGTGTAAAGTAAGCAGATGCAATTCAAGTTAGAAGCAATACAAGCTAGACATCATACGCAACATGCAACCACATATAATAGTGTCAAGTTAGAGCAAGCACCTGTGATGGTGGAGTAGGGGAGATGTGATCATCACCTACACAGCTACGTTTACTGTCCATCCTTGTGTTGTCTTGTGAATCTTGTTGAGAGGATGGCGGAGTAGAATCTGTAGAGACCTCCTGTTTGAGTTGCTCCGAAGGACCACCATCATCCACTGCCGGACTAATTTCCTTCAGCTGTAATGATTTTTCATTGTGAAGTCAAACCGATAAGAAAAAGGAATAAAATTCACTCTTCAGAACTCATTCATGCATGATACTGACGAACACTACTCGGATGAAAGGCAAACACATGATGCGAGGATGGAATATGTATGAAAAACAGGATGGTATGACATATTCACACCTATGATGTGGTAACTAAGCAGAAGGCATTTCAACAAATTAGAAGCACTGCAAGCTAGACACCATATGAAAGATGCAACCAATATCACTCTGCCAAGTTCAAACTGTATGGCATTTCAACAAATTAGAAGCAATACATGCTAGAAATCATATGCAAGACACAACCAATATCACAATGGCGACTTAAAGGTGCCTTATCATAAGTGACTGATGCGGGATATGAAAGAATAGTAGTCTGATGTAGAAACAGGAACACATGTCATATTCACAGGCATTATGTGTAAAGTAAGCAGATGCAATTCAACAAAGTTAGAAGCAATGCAAGCTAGACATCATACGCAACATGCAATCACATATAATAGTGCCAAGTTAGAGCAAGCACCTATGATGGTGGAGTAGGGGAGTTGTGCTCATCATCTACACAGCTACATTAACTGTCTAGCCTTGCGTTGTCTTGCGAATCTTGTTGGGAGGATGGCGGAGTAGAATCTGTAGAGAAGCACCGTTTCTGTTGCTCGGAAGGACCACCATCATCCAATGACTTGCCAATTTCTTTCAGCTTTATTGATTTTGCATTGTGAGGTCAAACCGACAAGAAAAAGGAATATCATTTGCGCTTCAGAACTCATTCATGCATGATACTGATGAACACTACTCTGATGAAAGGCAAAGTCATGATACGAGGATGGAATATGTACAAAAAAATGGACGGCTTGACATATTCACACCTATGATGTGGTAACTAAGCAGAACACACTCCAACAAATTAGAAACACGACAAGACACCATATGGAAGGTACAATCAATATCACTCTGCCAAGTTAAAACTGTGTCGTCATAGGTGGCATTCATCAAACTAGAAGCAATACATGCTAGAAATCATATTCAAGACGCAAACCAATATCACACTGCCAACTTAAAGGTGTCCCATCATAAGTGACTGATGCAGGATACACAAGAAGAGTAGTTTCATGTAACAACATGGTGTGATAGACAGATATAGTATGTACCAAAAACAGGAAAGCGTGTCATATTCACATGTATCATGTGTAAGCTAAGCAGATGCAGTTTACACTAATTTGGAGCAATACGAGCTAGACACCATATGCAACATGCAACCAGATATCACACTGCCAAGTTAGAGCAAGCACCTTGGATGGTGGAGTAGCGGAGCGGAGACTTGGACCTTGTAATGCACTATCAGTACAAGGAGAATTGGTACAGATGCTCCGTTTATGTTGATGCAGAGGACCACCATCATCGCCTTCCTTACTCTTTTCTTTCCTCTTTCTTGATTTTGCCTTGTCAAGTCAAACCCACAAGAAAAAGGAATAAAATTTTCTCTTCAGAACTCATTGATGCATGATACTGATGAACAGTACTTTCATGTAAGGCAGCCGAATGATAGGAGGATGGAATATGTATGAAAAACAGGACAACGTGACATATTGACATGTATGATGTATAAAGTGTAAACTAAGCACAAGGTGCTTGAACTTGTTAGAATCGATGCAAGCTAGAAACCATATGAAAGATGAAACCAATATCACTCTGCCAAATTAAAAGGGTGCCCTAACAAATGTATTTGACCAAATTAGAAGAAATACATGGCAACAGGCTAGAAATAATATGCAACATGCAACGAATAAAGGTGACGCATCGTAAGTGATTGATGCAGGATACAGAAGAGAGGTAGTTTCATGTAAGAACAAGGTTAACACATACATGTAGTGTGTACCAAAAATAGGAAGGCATGTCATATTCACATGTATAGTGTGTAAACTAAGCAGATGCAATTTACCCTAATTAGAAGCATTACAAGCTAGACACCGTATGCAACATGCAACCACATATCACACTGCGAAGTTAGAGCAAGCACATGTGATGGTGGTGTAGGGGTAGTGCGGTCTTTAGGTACAGAGCTACGTTCAATATCTTCTTTTAGGCTTGATGTTTCTTGAGAATCATGTGGAGAGGATGAAATTGCATTCTTTATAAGAGTATTGCGTCTCATATTAACCCACGCGCGTGACTATCTCATGATAAGCGATAGACGCAGGATACACAAGAACAGTAGTTTGATGTAAGAACATGGTGTGATAGGCTGATGTAGTATGTACCAAAAACAGGAAGGCGTGTCGTATTCACATGTATAATGTGTAAGCTAAGGAGATGCAATTTAACAGATTAGGAGCATTGATGAGGGATACACAAGAAAAGTAGTTTGATGTAAGTACATGGTTAATAGAAAGACGTAGTATGTACCAAAACAGGAAGGCATGTCATATTCACAGGTATAATGTGTTAACTAAGAATATGCAATTTACCCTAATTAGAAGCATTACAAGGTAGACACCATATGCAACATGCAACCACATATCACACTGCCAAGTATGAGCAAGCACCTGCGATGGTGGTGTGGGGGAATTGCGGTGTTCAACTAGAGAGCTAAATTGACAATCTTCATTGAGCCTCGCTGTTTCTTGAGAATCATGTGGGGAGGATGACACTGCAATCTTTAAACGAGTATGGCGTCTCACAAAAACCCACCCGGGTGACTGTCTCATCATAAGTGATTGACGAGGGATACAAAAGAGCATTAGTTTGATGTACGAACATGGTTAATAGACATATGTAGTATGTATCAAAAACAGGAAGGCATGTCATTATCAAAGGTATAATGTGTAAAGTAAGCAGATGCAATTTATCCAAATTGGAAGCAATACAAGCTAGACACCATATGCAACATGCAACCACATTTGACAACGCGAAGTTAAAGCAAGCTCCTGGGATGGTTGTGTGTGGCAATTGAGATCATCAACTGCAGAGCTAATTTTACTGTCTCCAACTGCTGACATTGCACCCGTTAGAGCGCTGGAACGCTTAGTGCTTATCTTCGAATTACACTGGAGCGACTTCTGTCTTTTCTTTTCTGCATTCATCAACACTGCGTCAGAGTCTGAAATACCCATGCATAAAAAACAATAGTGTGAGTATGGGTGAAGTGTGTGCACAATTAGTACAGTGTAAAGGTAGCAGATAGCAGGTCGGTGAGAAATAAATGACGGGAGACATATGATAGCTCTAAAACATGCATGGCACACTAAATTACTACAGGATTCTATGAAAATAATAGTCAACTGAAAGCAAATATGTCAGTCCATTTTTTCTGCACCGTCCGATGTACAAAGAATGGGCAGATCGCCTTCATCTACCTCCAGCGAGTCAGTGTTGACGATCTTCCTCGAAACGCCAGCGACTACCGGCCCAGTATTCCCCCCTGCCTGCGCCCTCCCCTCGACCTCACCGCACCGCTGTGCTTGGCACCGCCCCCCGGCCATCCATTCAAGCCCCGCCGACCTCTAGATCGGGCGCAAGCAGCTCCTGTGCCCCACACCCCTATGATACACACCGATGCGCCGCTTCCCCGGGGAACAGGCGGACTATGTGCTCTGCGCGCGTAAGCGGTTGCTGCTTCTTTTAATTGCGGTTCGGCTGACCCTGAATTGAAATCCAGGAGGGCTACTGACCTCTAGCAAAGGTGAAATAGTAAAAGGGAGGAAACCTTGTGCATTTAGTATCACGAAGAAGATGCAGTAAGAAGCGATCAACTAGTTTCTTTCCTGGGATGAATACGGTGTGAGCGGAGACGTAAGATTTGCATGAATAAGGGAAGAGGAGTACCTCTTCCTACTGGCAGTGCTATGTCCTCCTTCTGTTTTTCCGATGATCTTCTTGTTGTTCGCCGGAAGCCAGAAGTTGTGGAGGACGGTGCAGCCTTGGACAAACCCATGGCCAAGTTGTTGAGTGTGGTGCGGTTGCCGTCTATCGGCGGCGGGGAAGCAGATCCGAGGCGGCGAATGACGGCGTAGCAAGAACAGCTCCGGTGTAGTGGACGGTTGCGATAGTGGAGCCGCAGCAGTGAGGCGCAAGACGGCGTGGTCGGAGTGGTTCTGGTATGGCGCACGTCGGCGTCGTGGAGGCAGCTCTGCCTCGGCTTCAGCTGCTAAGTCCTTGAGGGCGTTGCGGTTGCAGTTGTGTTGGACGACGACGTCGGGGTACCGGCTCCGGCGTGATGGAGGAGGGCGGCGGTGGATTGGCCGCTATGGGGTTGAGGACGGAGGAGGCTAGGGTTTCACGGCTGGTGGAGAGGGCGTTTTCGTGTCCACAGAGTATGAATGGGGAAACGGAGGGAGGTGGGAACTAAAGGGGAACAATGTTTCGGTTTGAGACGCGCTTGTTTGAAATTTGGGGAAAGTTACAAACTTTGCCCCCATCTAAAATATCGGACATATTGCGGGTTGGGGGTAGGACAGTCATGTCAGGTGTCCCAAATGTGGGCGGGATAGATTTCGGCCGAGCGCATGGGTAGGCGCCCACGGCGTATGAATGCTTCTTCGAGGCGGTTGAGACTGGCGTCTTGGTGACGTTACAAACCTACCACGGTTTAGACCTTTGGACATCGGGCCGATAGACTACACGGGCCAGAGTCAGGACACTAATTTCCTACCACCAAAACATTAGTCTTGCGCGGTTTCGGTTGACCAGAGGCCTATTTGGCGCTTCGTTCAATATTTGGGAGCAGAAGCATTAACGTTTTCGGTTCTCTTGAATTGAACTTTCAGGATTTGTCAAACTTCACAAATATTTACTCTTGAAAATCCTAAAGCTTCGATTATTTTGGAATGGAGGGGGTACATTTGAATATACATTGTACACGAGTATATATTAAAAAATATGCAACTTACCTTAGTTCATGCATGGTTCCAGATATAATCTCCTTGGTTGCAAAAAAAAGTTAGATATGCGTATGAATATATATAGCATGTTCAAACTCACAACAAAGATTGATGCCCCCTTTTACATCTGATTTACAAATGCCATTATCTCGGGTTCAAATAGATGAATGCACTTCCTATGAATCCGAATCTTCGAAACCCCCTTTATATTGAATTCGACATGTATTCTATTTCGTAGTTAGCAATTTGGAATGTATCCATGCAAGTGAAAAATGTATAAAGTGCTTCACACTAACAACATGGAGTGCACTAATTAATGTTTATATATGAATTGCAAAAGCATCCATTGCCTATATTTCAAACCGCTCTCACTCTATGGATCAATAATATGAAATAAACACATGCACATGCTAGAATTCAATAGAGTATGGGTGTCTGATAGACCAATTTTCGTCCATACGCAATTTGCAAAATTCATGATCTCATCCAAAAATAATAATGCCATTTATATTTTAATTTAATGCGTAGAACGACCTTTTACACGTAGATGCACTATGCCTCGCCCCGTTCTCACAAACGCATTATATATCTCTCTATCTAACACATAAGTGCACACACTTTATATGCATCGGCATTTCTCTTTCACACATGCTCACAATCTCTCTCAAGGTGTTGGGGTGTCTCACGCACATGCTCTCTCTGTTTCTCTCTCTCTCTCTCTCTTCCTAACTACTATGTACCACTCTTTTCACTAATCTTAGTTGGAAAACACTATTTCTCTCACATGCATATATACACATGCACGGTCTCTACTAGCCCTCTATATGCACATATATGTGCCTACGTGTCTCCCGCATGCACATTATCTTTAGGCATCTCTCGCACACATTGCCCCCCCCCCGACACACCTCTCTCTTAGTAGTTGGCAGATATGATTTCATCATATCATTCGGTAGGATATCCCTGGCTGTTAGGCTGGATGGTAATACGAGGCAAAGTTTTACCCTAGTTCGGAACGGACCCTTGCAGTTGAAGAAAGAGCCTACTCCTGGTACAGTATATTAGTGATAGGGGTGTGTACAAAGTACACGTGAATACCAGGCATTGTGCGTGTGTGTGTATATACTACCGACGAACTAGCCCCCAAGCTTGTATAACATACTAAGGGCCTAGGGTTACAAATCATATATAGTCGGCTTATCACCAGTGGGGATAGAGTCCTCCACGACTCTGGTAGCTTCGTGTTGTACGCCGAGTCCTCCACATGGGTCTTCGTATAACACGTCTCAGTCCAACCTATATGTGGTGCAGGATGGAACCGACCCATGAGTCTTCATGTTGACCCACCACAACTAGAAATGATGTGCCCACCACACGACACACGCAATCGGCCACTAAGAAAATAAGCATATACAATAGTACAACGGTATCTAGCTCACGATACGTCTCCATATTTTGTTGATGACACTAACGGACTTTTCATTTGATGCATGCTCCGTATTTTGTTGACGACACTTACGGTCATTGTATTTGAAGAGAAATCACGATATGGTCACTGGACTTCAGAATAAGCTCATCACAGTCACCACATACATTTTGTCGTGCTAACCAACATGTGGTTGGATGGTTAGAGGACAGTGGTTTCTCGAGCCCACCAAGGTTAAAGTCCCGGTGCTCGCATTTATCTTGTGTTAATTTCAGTATTTTCCGGCGATGTACGTTCAGTGGGAGGATACGTTCCACTCGACTACGAGGCACCTATGGTGACTTCATAAAATCTCAAGATCATATATGCTGGCCCACTCTCTCGAAGGTGCTCATAGGGGTAGGGTTCGCGTGTGTGCGCTTATAGCGGTGAGTGCTTGCGCATATATATGAGCCCTTGCGTCTGTACCGTGTTAAACAAATACATATCATGATTATACGGTCACTGGCTCACCTGTAAAACTCCATATTTTGTTGATGACACTATCAATTGACCAGTCAAACATTCCACGAGGCTCAACTAGTGTTGCACCATCGGGGCGCGTAACCGTGGGGCCCACCTATCAGCCTGTATATGAAAGAAAGAAATGGTTGTTTGAGTCTGTATTGTGTTAATAAAATAGGAGTACATTTTAGGGTAATCATATGGTCACTGGCTCACCATACAACTCCATAATTTGTTGATAATATGATCAATTGACCAGTCAAACGGTCCACATTCAGCAGCGCACATTACCATAGGGCCCACCTGTCAGCGCGTATATGAAGGATAGAAATGGTAATAAATTAGTGGTCGGTGGGTATTCAAAGTCGTGAGACCTCTGGTTGGCAGTCACCGGCGGTTGGGGGGCGTTCATTGGGCGGTGGGGTGGGGATCCCCAGAGAAAAAGCTCGGTGGGGGGGAGGGCGCTAGAGGGATGGCCGGTGCGGCGGTGGACCGGTGGTGGGGAGTGGTTTCGGGGAGGGCGGGCCGGCCGCTGGCGGCGGGGACTGGCGGCTCAGGGGGGTGGAGTTTGATGATAAACTGGAGGCCCTTGATTTCGTATCCAACGGCTAGAAAATCTAATGACCAGAGATGAAAAAGTCAGTCGACTGACGTGTAGCCTCACCCCGCACGTACACATGCACGCACGCAAGACACGCACGCATGTAGGCGTGCAACACTAACATGTACACACGCACGCTTGCTGGCGTGCAACACTGACACGTACACATGCACTCACGAACACACGCACGTACGCACCCATGCATGCAACACTGAAACATACCCTTGCACGCACGCAACACTCGCACGCCTGCATGCACACAACACACGACGCAAGACACACGCTTAACCTATACGTGCATGCAACCTTTGTTAAGGACATGGATTGTTATGGGTATTAATCAATCTTATCTGTGATAAGCAGAACATTGATGTTTGCAGCGGTCTTTATGAATCACAATGTATCGAACGGGCTATCAACATAGTAGGCTTATCTACATGAAAAAGATGACGTCACACTCAATGAACAATCATCGGTTTATGAAATGCCCGCTTCTAACTGCCCCAGCCCACCAAAGGTTCCTCTGCTGTGCGTTGCCTGCGTTGGGTCACTAACATGCAGGTCATGCACCCAAAGAGCCCACACGTCAGTGGAAGAACGGCGTGGTGTCCTAGGTCAGAGTCGAGGGCGCCACTCGCGGCTCGCCCGGATGAACACACCTCCGTGCCGCATTCAAACACCTCCATGAAACCCGCCCGTGTGGAAGCCGAGACACCCACTCTGGACACACGTCCATTCATGACCGGGCCGGCGTTAAACGCAACGCTGGCCGAGCTCCTCCCTTCTGCCGTCTGTTTAATCTCCTATTTAAACGAGGCCAAACGCCGGCCAAGAATCGCACACCTCCGCCGCTCCCCTATCTCCTCCACCATTTTGTCCACTCTGACAATGGCTTACGAAGAGTAGTTATTCCGCATCCAAACTGGCTGGGTAGCCCACCGGACATGAGCTATGCAGCTCGCTGATCCACCTCCCTCCCCTTGCACGACGGAGCCAGTTGTCGCCCCAAGCCGGCGTGCG
Source organism: Triticum aestivum (assembly GCF_018294505.1). NCBI lineage: Eukaryota > Viridiplantae > Streptophyta > Magnoliopsida > Poales > Poaceae > Triticum > Triticum aestivum. The sequence goes on from NC_057812.1 coordinate 602,478,659, forward strand.
GTTCAGCAACTCACCCTCCAGGCCAGCTCGACGAGGAGCGGCGCACGGGCGTCATTGCTGCCGTCCATGCTGCCGCCTCGTACTGCCACAGCGCATTATGGCCAGGTATTATGTCTAGGTTTGTATCTCTCTCACACACACCCACGTAGGTGGGGGACGTGCACGAAGAGAAGAGGTGCACGCACGGCGCACGTACTCCCGTCTCTTTCCCAACCACACCCACGCGGGTACACGGTGGAGCTCATTTCTGTACAAAAAAGGAAGCCCATGTGGTAATTTGGCACGTGTAGTAGTTGTCCACTTGGTGGAGGGAGGATCGTCTACCACGGGTGAACAAACAAATTGCGACTTGACGCATTATGTTAAATTAAAAAAAGAGGCAAACCATGTGGGGCCTACCTTAGAGGCCAGGATCTATACACTGGAGTACTTTTGATGTGTCCCATCAACTCGCAAAATGAGGAGAAGTTTTCTTAGTATGCCGTATCCCCCGCCCACGGGCACGGTGGCTCGCAGGATGAGGTGAATCTTGCTTATGAGTAGTAGTAGTAGTAGTAGTACTACTTTACGCCTTTACGCCCGCTCCCTCGCCCACGCGCGTGGTGGCTCGCAGCACGAGGAGAAAATTTTACTACTCCCTCCGTTTACTCCTCATCCCTACTACGTACTTTGGTTAGTACTCCCTCCATTTACTTATACAGGGCCACTATAAAAAATACATTTTGCATCTATACAAGGCCACAAATAGTAATCGAGACAAAAGTTACTACTCCCTCCTTTCCAGTTTATGGCTCAATTTCAAAATCTCTCCAACCAAGGTAGATGGTGAGTGGTCGAATTAATTTCGCAATTTGCATAAGTAATTAGTACGCTCGTTTTTCTCAAGAAGTTATGTTTACCGAGGCATTAATTAGAACGAATGCATGAATGACCACTAAATTTCCATGAACTTGTACATGCATTGGTTAGTTTCCTCTTGACACTGCTTGCGTCGGGTGACACTACTAGTATAGTAGAATTGAGACTTATCAAACGGAAAAACGAATGTTTTTTAGATGAGCCCTATAAACCCTAGTGGGTACGTACTCCGTAAAAACATTTTTTTCCAAAACTAAATCGCTCCCTTTCATGAATTCTGCAGTATACTCCTCCGTCGATGCTCCGTTTCATGAATTATGTACTTCCTATCGTCGACATGTGGGACATATAGCAACCGGGTCGACGTGTCATGCACCAAATAATAGTGCAGAACAGCAGGGGGACGCACCCCACTCATACCGGCCCAATAGTAGTAATGAGCAATGAGACGTCAAATCACAATGCCGCACCTTCCCAAACAGACGAAGCGACCATTATTTCACACTTCGGTTCACCATCATCTCAAACCACGTAGTATTGCTTCTGCCTCAAGAGGGACACGCGCATCTCCTTGGTACATCATGACACGTGGGACCGCATGACAGGCCATGCTCCCTCGCCGATCGCTTGGTAAAGTCACCTCATTTTTACTATACTTCCTCCGTATCAGTTTACTACATGGAATGCACGTCGTTCTAGGTTGATAATTTAACAGGCTATATATGTGATGAACAGTACTCTAGCCTTTTAAAAAATGTATACTTTTGTATACTATCGATGGATTGCACCATGCAGCAAAAATTGAAATAAAAAAAGTGGTACATATAGAGAGCGCTCGTCGCCAAATTATGCATATAGTACTATTAAAAAAGCTAGTACGTGCTTAATTGGGGTGCTAAATTCTATTAAAGAAATACTAGTAGTATGTACATACTAAAGAGTTAAAGTAATGAGAAGAAACATAACATAGTTCTACTAGGGGCTCAGTACAACACACCCCTCAAATTAATCTAAGCACACCTGAAATTAAACTATGCAACTAATCCGGTAGACACTGCATTAGAAGTTTAGAACCACCATGAGCAACGACACTGCCACCTTACTCGGAGTCCTCGTCCGCGTCCTCGACTTTGTCCTTGTCCCTCTCCCTCTTGGCCGATACTTCTTTGCTTGAACCGCACACTTGGCTGTTGCTCTTCATCCAACCCTTGTAGATATTGAAGCAAAGGTAGCCATCCATTGCAGCATAGTGGATGTGGTCTATATCTAGTACATTCCACTGCCATGCATGACGATGAAACATGTATGGAGGTTTCTCAAGTTTACCATATGAAGGATGAACCATGGCTCCTGCCAGGGTCAGCATTGAAGGCTGATGAGAGGACACCAGCCGATTCTTCTAGAGGTCTAAGGGGTTGCCTACAACGAGACCTATCCGGCGAAGGACATCCCTGTTGTTCTTAAAGTCTACAGTAACGAATTTCACTGTTTTGTCCTTGAGGAAGTTCTTAAAATCCTGGCACTCAACGTCGGCATGGCATATGTGGTAGACCAAGAAAACGTTATGTACGCAAACCTAGATCACGGTGGGCTTCTTCCTCTCTTCGTCCTTTAGATCCTTCTCTGGTCCCAGGACTGTGGTGTACTCAACATCTAGCCCATCAGCCCACTCATCATTTGAGTTTTCGAACATGTGTCTAAAGTGAGAAAGGCATCCTTTCACCGTCGCGGAAGAACGGGTGTAGATGACGTCGAACTCATCACCGGTGATGGTTCTAACCTTGTATTCACCGCCGATCGTGGAGATTTGGGACGCCATGGATTTGGGAGGAGGGTTAGGATTAGTGGAACTGCCATAATGTGAATGGACGGGACGACAAGGAACAAACCGCCGTAGTATTGAAGGACGTGCGGGGATGAGTAGGAGTGAACTGCCAGCGTGCGAACGGTAGGGTGGTGGCTTTCCATTCTCCCATGATACGGGCTTCCGAGAGCCCTTGGATCTGAGATCGAATGGTTGCATGGCGTGATTCTAGACCTATGGGTGAATATCCTATCCTAGAGGGTTATTCTGCAAATTTTCAGCAACTTAGCATGCGACCGTTTGATCTCAGATCCAAGGGCTGCCAGCAGCCCATATCATGGTCGCGCCTACCACGACCGTCGCGTCGCTCGCGCGGTCACGCCCTTGGAGATTTAACACAGTGCGTTAGGCTATCTGATGTTGGCATCTCATACATAGTCATCACTTAGTCACTCATACTACAACAAGGTTGGCTATAAGTGTATTTTTTTACTCCTCTCTATCTCTTTCTTCGTAATGGAGGTGGTCAGGAATCGGGAGACTCACGCCGGTCGTAGCACCGCAGTTAAAATGATAATGGCAAGTCAAATCACGGGGCCCCACCTGTCCAGCAGTAACTCACTGTCAAATCACACAGCCCTACGTTTGCAGCAGCCTACTCCCTCATCTTCTCGCATCACTGTCGAACCGACTAGGCGGAACTGCCCCGTCTACTATGCAGGAAAAGCCCCGCCCTCGACTTTTAAATAAAACTACATCCACTTAAGAATCCAATGATATACTTTTTGTGACATAGTAACTCATATTTAGTTAGTCAAATGGATGACCTAGAACTACGTGCAGGCCCTATAAACTGAGACGCCTAAAAATAAAAAAACCAAGACGGGGAGGGTAGTTCAGCATGTATCTTTTTAGATCAATATAGTCGGGATTCACCAAGGAGCAAAACCAAGTGGTAGGCTGGTCCTATCGTGTTAGTGTAGCAACTCAAGCAGGGTCAGTCCGCACACGAAATGGCGACACACTTAACACGACCCCTTTGGCCGACATGTGGCTCATCCACCGTCTTGTTCCACGTGTGATGCACCAAATTACAATTTGGAGCAGCGGTTGGAATTGGAGGCACCCCGGTCGTAGCGATGCAGTAGTAGAAAATGAGCGATGAGGGGTCAAATCACAAAGCCCCACCTTTCTCGCATTAAGCTGGACGGACGAAGCAACCATCATTTCACTCTAGGGTGCAAGAGCATAAAGAAAAGAGAAAACAATGATGCATGTGGCAGCTACCTAGGGCACCTAGGGTAGGGGTCTCCACTACAGATCCTTTTTTTTGAAAGCGCCTCCACTACAAATCAGCTTCTCCCTTGTCCTCTTGAAGAAAACCGATGATGAGTGCGGCGGTAGGGTTTGTAGGAGTACTACAGCGTGCGGGGCCACGTCATAGTAAACAGGTTCGAGTCGACGCCTTAAATATCTGTGGGCCTCTTGGTTTTACGGGAATGAGGCAACATTTTGGGTTCGGGGACCAGTGGAGATATAGTACGTACAAAAAATTGTGGACGTAGGTTCTACCGAAAGGCAATGATGCATGGGCCCTACATTTTGATATACCCAGGGCCGCATGAACTATATTGAACGCATGAGATTTCGAAACCAAATTATGAATAAATACACACTATAGCATGTAAAGCTTTGAGTCATATATGCATGATGTAGATGTTCGTTTAGTTCTTATAGTTCATCTCATTCAAAATCAATTAGTTTTATAAAAATGTTAAGATTCATGGGGCTGTGCATTGTAAATCATAAAGTAAAAAACAAATAATGGCAATTCATTTAGAAAAAATAATCAATTATGATACAGAAGATTCTAGAACAAAGGAGAAGTGCTTGTGTTTTGAGGTTTGTGCATTATGCTTAAGTTCAACCATGGAGTCTTCTAAATTGTACATGTGGCAGATCTGGTGGAATGTTGATGATGTCCAATGGCTAGTAGTGCTCGGATTTGCCTATCTCTACACTGTCGGGTTAGCTTCATCCAGCGACCATCTTTAAAAGTTATTGGCACACTATATAGTTCTTGTGCCATAGTTGCATGTTTTGGAAAAAAGCTACTAGTTGGTTGTACTATCTATTTAGGAATAGAAGATGTATACATGGAAGTTGTAGGGAAAGAGATGACATGGAGCATCTCAATTTCTATGAGTAGGGATTGGAAAAGAGATGTCATTTGGTTCACATCATAGCAACTTTTCTATTGAATGTAGAGATGACATGTATCTCAATTCCTATGAGGAGGGATTAGAAAAGAGATGTAATTTGGTTCATATCATAGGAACTTTTCTATTGAATATACGCTAATGTTTATTTTCCTTTGAAATTAAGGGAGTATAGGAATCCATTCATATGAACCAAGTGTCTCTAAAGCTATAGAAATGATATCATGTTTATTTCCTTTGAAATGTGGAGTATATGAATCTATTCCTATGAACCAATTGGCTCTAAAGGAAAAAATCCTATAAAAATCATATCATATAGAGTTCCTATGATATTCCTCGACACTAAAGGATGCTTGAAATTGTTGCGGGTGATACGATGTTCTTTATTTGTAGACTCCTCACCCATCTTTATAGTTACCTCTCGAAGATGAATGAAATGATATATACATGGTATTCTACATGTGCAATTTGGTACACGAAAACTCGATAAAAGTTTGCGAGGTTCGAATTTTCAATAAAGCTATATGCACTACATTTCAGAACGGAGGGAGCATACGGCAGTTGCTAACACTCACGTGGAAGATTTGTGTGTAGGAGGAGTGGCTGTTCTGTTAAATGACATGGCAAAACTGACACTGTTGGATGCCGATCTAACGGTTCTTACGGCGTTCGTCAGGAAAAGGCTTGTGGCGAACGTTTGTCGGATAATGATTTACGAACACATGCATTGCATTGATACGTGCCCCCCCTCTCTCTCACGCACATGCACCCTCATGAGTCACGACTCTCCCGAGTCCTCTCGCAGACTCGCACGTCGCACCCACCGTCTATTTGTAGGTAACGCACATATGTGCTCTTCACACCCTACCCTCAGAACTTCTAAAAACAAAAGACGGTGCGCACATTTTATTTTAGCTCACACGTCACACACTTATACTATTACTCTTGCGGAGAACGTTCTTTGGGCATAGTATATTGTACTCTCACGAAGAGAAGCGGTGCACGCACGCACTAGTTCGCTCACACCCACTTGCGGGTACACGTAGGAGCGCATTTTTTTGAAGTTGGTACAACAAAATCACTCCACTATATATAAAAGCAGGAGCCTTAGCGCTTGCTTTACTAGGGTTCCTCTCATCCACTCTCTCATGCTCTCCAGATCTAAGCAACACATAGGTGGCCACACTCTCTCTCAGCTCACGGCTGGTCACAAATCCGGCCGGACAACCTCGGCCGGGGCAGGGGTGTAGGTGCATCGTTCACGCTGTCATCGGCGGCGAGGGAGGAGACCAACGGCTGCCTGTGCGTCCCAATCGGCGGCCGTGTCGTTCTCTCCGAGAGAGCACTGGCTCGGGAGGGCCTCCGACCCCTTCTTCCTCCCTGCAGTATTGTGGCCAAGATGCGTCCTCCCGACGCCGTCTTTGCGACATGCCGACGACCCTCAGGTATATATTCCTTCGAAACCTGCCTTGCTCTACTGCCCCAGCTCCATTCGTGTGGATCCTTTTCTACTTCCGTCTGCTGTTCCAAAGCCACCTAGACTTCTACTATTATTAGAAGTAAAGCTAGTTCATACAGTCGACTCAAAGCATTGGTTCAAACAGGGAAGAAAGTGGGAAAGTTGTAGCATGAATCTAGGACTTGGTTCTAAGAGGAAACGGGGGAAAGTAGTAATATCTATCCCTGTTTAAATAACTTTATATCTTATTTGCGCAAACAGGGATGTTTGTCTCCATATCGTTTTGGGATGTCTGTCTTTGTATCATTTCTATCCGCGCAATCAAAAGCACACACCTCAGTTTTAGTACAACTGCGCAAAATGAGATGGCTATCCCTCGCTACCGTCGTCTAACCTCCCGTCTTCAAGGTATCCCTACATTGGTAGTAACTAAGGTAGAATGACCAACGCAATCTAATAGAAGCTGATTCGTACGTTTTACTTCCTGATTGCAGTGCAGGGATGAGCGAGAACAACTGCATCCTAGTCCAGAATGCACTTTCTACCAGTTCATCCATGGACCAAGGACTAGCTGGCACGGCTGCACGACGGTTTTTTGGACAGGTGCGCGGACAAGAGGCATTGTGGTCTGCTTATTTCTGCAAATAGCGGTGCTTAAATTTAGTGGAATGCACAAGCATTTCAGCTGGTCAGTACATTGCATGGTTCAGTTCAGCATTCCAACTGAGACCACAATTATAATTGGTTATTCTGGAATGAGAGAACCTAACCCTAAATGGAGGCAACAAGAAAAAACCAGAGTGAACTCCAGGAAATTTAAGCCTGTCGGGAGGCCCTTTGCTCAAAGAAGCCTTGCTTGTTTTTTCCTGATTTGTAAACCTTCTCACAACTTTGTCTTTTTCTATGAACTAGTATATGTTTGTTATGTTCTATGAATCATTGAGATGTATAAAATTGCTTAACTTATGCTTTTCAAGTTTTTTATGAAGACGAGTTTAATGTGAGTGTTCCACATGAGCGCTGGACTAGCATGTGAACGTTTGGAATTTATTACATTGTGGCCTCAATTAACTGCATGAACCACTGTAACAAGATACATAGTTGCTTATATGCCAGACAACAAATTGTTGTTTGTTAGCTGGTCGATAGCCTAGTGTTGAAGCGAGCTGAGCCAATGTGCCGTGTTTTGCACAACTACTTACAAGTGGGGTAGCACCAACAGTGTTTACAAGTACTTATGTATACGTCGATGCGCGGTTCTCGAATGAGTGCTCTATTTCATCAAAACACACACTGCTCGTATGATAAACCGTGACAACTTATGTCTTACCATGCCATATTCATGAGAAAACTAGTGAGGACACATCTGTTTCGGCAACAATTACGATGGTTCTCACATGATTCACGGGCACACAAAAGTAGCAACAGTTCCCATAGACGGATTCAAATAGAGTACTAGCCCCAGAGTGGTCGATAACAGGCAAGGTTCGTATAATTAGACACAATCCAAACTACTATTAAACACTACATGGGGCAACTATTTCGTGCCTCGATCTAATTTGGGCTGGACACAAGACGGACCTTGCCATAAACATCATTGAGGACGTCCTGCAGCAGCCTAATCCTGTGAACCTTCATGAAGACAACCTTGTGGCCATGCCACTGATAAACTTGTTTGTGGAGGCATGCCACGTCATCTTCCTGCGTAAGCTTGACAATAACAGTATGCCTCACAAATGAAGGAGTAGCTTTGAACTTCTTGTGCTTCAGTACACCCTGGACAACACGCCTGACAACAGTGAGGCTGGAATACAACTCTTCATTGGTATAACCGCAAATGGCTTCCAGGATCCAACAGCCTAAGAACTATGTTTTCCCAGTGCGTATATTTAGGTCATCCGCCTCATAGCGAGTGACATGTACAACCACACAATCCTTGTCTGCATCAGGGCTCTAATAGAAACAGAAACAAATTCTGAATTACTTTTCAGTGTAAGAAACACAAGTTATTTAAACCACTATGTATAACATGGCATCGAAGCTAATAAAATTTTGCATTATTAATCACCACGTACTTCCTTTTCGAAAAAAATCACCACATACTTAGATGAAAAACCATAAT